>NC_056743.1:1360371735-1360411735 GCF_019279795.1 Protopterus annectens
GTGTGTGTGTGTGTATATATATATATATATATATATATATATATATATATATATATATATATATATATATGTATATATATATGTATATATATGGTTTACTATCAATACTGCGAAAGGCAAAACATTTGCCAATCGCAATACCGAAATAAATCACCAAACCCGGAATCTCAACTCCTACACAATGTTGACCCAAATGATTAATACATTTGAATCGACATTGTCACCAAAACATTATGTGATATCCGTATAGGAGTTGATGTAAATCAAACTCTATACGACATATCACGTTTTTGCTCGGGGGGCAAGCCCCCCTGCATATAATATATTCCAACTCCTAGATCACAGTGCAGCGGGGATATGGATGAATTTCCAATCCCCATTGTACTGCAATCTCCATACAGTTTGTCGAACACACTTATGAAAGTGCACTACTGCATTTGCATAAGTTTGTTTGTCTTTTTGTCTTTTCCTGGTTAGGGGTTGCCACAGTCTGCTAATGATTGGCAGTAGATTTTTATGGTGCCGAGTTGCCAGCCTGACGCCCAACCTTCAGTGAAGGCACACCCATTCACACGTCTTTTAAATGCCACTCGACCATGGGGAGGACATGCAGACTCAACACAGAAGGCACTCCAGCCGAGAATCGAACAGAAGAACCTCTTGCTGTGAGGCAACATTGCTACCACTGCACCATCACGGCTGTGTGTTCGACAAATTCATACACTTGACATTGTGCAAACAACAATATGATTTTTGGCAGTACACATGCTGACAGCTTGTCATTTGCATTTATATATATATATATATATATATATATATATATATATATATATATATACATAAATAAACTTTATTGTTGCTTACTTTCTAGTTTAAATGCTAGTTGTTCCTTGTCATTATGTCTGAAAAATCCATGGGTTTTTAAAAATGTATTTCTTGTGGGCATAAGATCCCCTGCTCATATGCCCACAAGGAGTGTGTTTATTACTTTGGACCTGACCATTTAAATAAGCCTGTTCAGTCTGCTCTATTTTCAGTCCTAGAGCTTTGGTGGACAGGTGTAACAAGCCAATTTTGAAAGGTTTGCTTCCTGTTACTTCACTTTCTGGGGCTCAACCCCCCTTCAAAAACCAGTAAAGCATCTTCTTTAGAGCACAGTTAAAGGTCTCCTCTGAAGTCCCCGTGCTTTTCATCGAAGCTTCGAGGAAAAAGTAACAAAAAGTATGGATCTGACATCTTGAGATTTGAAGTCCCTCAGCCTAGCCTCAGATCCCAAACCATCCTCAGATCAGAAGGTTTCAGCTGCAATAGTCATCTCTTCTTTACCAATGTCATTCATACTGGCTCCTAAGTCCTCAGACCTGAAGCCCAGTATGTCCCATGGGAGCCATACTCCTCAGTATTTGGTAAACCTATTTCATCCTCCTTGCTTGCACAGTTGTTTCAGACTCTAAAGAAACATTACAGGCCCCCTTCCATAGCGTCTTTTATGTCCTCCAGGAGCTTATCAGAAGTGGATGTGGATAGGATGATGCAAAAATTTTGTAGAGCTCAGATCTCGATGGGGGTCTTGCCAGGTCTGTCTTCTGCTGGATCTGTGAGTGTTTATTCAAAGTCCATTTTATCTCCTTCTCTGATCTGACCCACGGTTTCAAATCCTCAGGATCCCAGATCCCTGACAGGCTTGGCATCGGATCCAAAGAAAGTCTCCTCCTCTACTCTATTTCCCTGATGGGTTCTGCTCTGATACCCTAGGATCAGAATGGGTCTCAGAGCCAGTTCCAAAGAGTCCCCAGCCAGATCCAGTAGAGGAACTTCCCCTCTCTTCTGACACCTCTCCAGAATGTCTGATGGAAGAGGTCCCCTGGAAGAGGGCGTGTAGGTGGAGACACATAGACTTTGCCATGGAGTCTCTTATGGAAGACACTGATTTTGATGAAGGACAGGGATCCCCCAGATCATCACTGGATGACATCTCCTTTGGAAACATTCTAGAGATCCTGAAGCAGAAAGGTGGTTGGTCTTCCCAAACTCCTTTTCCTGAAAAATTGGTGTTCTTGGAGGCTTTTGGTTCTGGCCCATCTAGGTCTTGGGTAATCTTTCCTGCAGATGAACTTATTTCCTAATGGCATGGAAGAAGCCAGATACTGTTGAGCCCATTCCCAAGCACTCCGACAGGTTTTTGGCCCCACCTGCAGACAACCTCACTGGAGCAAAGGAGTCCCAGTTGATGTTATGGCAGTGGTGGCAGCCACTAAACAAGAGCTAGCAGAACAGAGCTCTTCTATTTCTGTGCCTAATAGGGAGTCCAGAGTATTGGACAGGTTTGGAAAGTGAGTGTTCACCTCAGCTGCTTTCACTCTGAGATCATTTAATTATCTGGCACACTTAATAGGCTTCAGAGAGGTTTGACTAAAGAACTGTCAAATACGCTCTCAGAGTCCATGTCTGCTGAGGATTTCAAAAGGACTTCCACTCAACTGGCCATTCTTTTATCTATTTCAAATGTTTCTATGAGGTTAATCTCACACACAGGTGAAGGGACCTCATCAGTAGCCGGTTCAGGCATCGCCATAAGGACACAAGCCTGGATGTGTTTATGTGACTTTGCAGATCGTTTTTAGACATCCTTTATTAATGCATCATTTGATGGCACTTCCTTGTCTGGGCCATCAGTAAAAGATAGACTTACCTGCAGCAAACAAGAAGGAAAGACCATGTCTGCTATGGGGGTCAAGTTTTCTATTAGAAACCAGAGAGGTGGTAAGAAAATGTGGTTCCATAAATCTCAGGGACCTTTCCAAAATTCACATGACAATTCCTCCGGAGGCAGAGGGGGAAATTGCAATGGTAACATTATCCTAGAGGCAGAGAAGGCCCACAGAACCAGAGCTTTAGAGATTCTTTTTCAGACAGGCCCTATCAGCACTCCTGAAGGCAGTTGGGGGTCATTTCTCTCTGCACTTAGATGCCTGGACAAACATCACAAGAGATTTACAGGTGCTGAGAATAATATCCAGAGGTTATTAAATTGCCAGAGGAAGAAATCTCCAGTGTTCCACCCAGTCAAAGGAAGGCCACAGTACAAGAAATACAAAAAAGAAAAAGTATCATCCAGAAGATCCCACCCAACCAGATAGGATTCAGAATTTATTTATACTTCTTTTTAGTGCCAAAGAAAACAGGGGACCTCAGATCCATTTTGGATCTAAGAAAGTTGAACCAGTATGTAAAGAAAGCAAAGTTTCATATGGTAATGGCTTAGTCCATCCTGCCTTTTCTGCACAAGGATGATTGAATGTGTTATACAGATCTTCGGGACTTGTACTAACACATCAAAATAAACAGACAATCAAGAAGACATCATTGCTTTTGGCCAGGAGACAATCTTTACCAATTCAGAGCTCTGCACCTTGGACTCATCACAATCCCTAGGGGGTTTACCAAATATATGGCAGTAGTCGTAACTCACTTGAGATTGAAGGAATCCCAGGTGTTTCCATATCTAGATGACTGGCTCCTAACTGCCCCTTCCAAGCATCAACTTCAAAATGCTGGAGACTATTTGCTCTAGATTTGTGACACTTTGGGCATTATGATAAATCTTGCCAAATCAAAACTTGCACCAATTCAGAGCTTGGATTTCATTGAGACAGTTTTGAACATGAATCAGATAACATCTTTGCCTCACCACTCCATTATTTTCATCAGAAACAAGGTTCAGGCTATCCTTTCCCATTCATCTTCCACAGCAAGATTACTGCTTCAAGCACTTGGGTCAGTGTCAGCTGCCATAATACTGTTTCCTGTTGCATGCTTATTTATGCAGGTTCTCCAATGGACTCTAGCTGTACAGTGGTCCACTCTATATGAACCCTTGTCATTTTAAGTAAAACTCACCTATATTTGCATGCAACACATTTGCTGGTGGATACAATCAGATGACCTTTTTCTGTTCAGACCTTTTGTTCTACTGAACCCAGTAGCCACAATCAACCATGGATGCTTCTCAACTGGGTTGGGGGCATTTCTTGGGGAGAACTGTCCATGTGGTCCTGCCAATAGACAAAGTTGCATATCAGTGTTCTAGAAATGAGTGCAGTTCTCTTAATGCTGCAAGCATTTCAAGATGCTCTTACTTTGGGGACTATTGCTATTCAGACTGACAACATGTCTGTAGCCTGGTACATCAACAAGCAAGGAGGAATCTGATTTCACCCCCCTTTTGCAGAGAAGCCATGAGGGTTTGTGAATTGGTGATCTCATCAAACCACTTTCCAATTATGACACACATTCTGGGTAAAACCAACATGCGTTCAGGCAAACTAAGCAGATCCATTCTGATGTCTCATGGGTGGTCTCTCAATCAGTTGGTAGGGAATATGATTTTAAGGCGTTGGGGCCAACCTTGCTGTGACCTATTTACCACTCCTCTCAGCAACAAGTGCAGCAAGTACTTCACTCTGAACCCCCCTTGAGAGATGCTGTCAAGATCTCAAGATCTCACTGACAGATGCTCATTTTCACGCATGGCCCTTGGGTGTCCTTTATGCTTATCCTCCTCTTCTCCTGACTCCAAGATTTTTACAGAAAGCAAGTAGACTGAAGAGCTCAGTAATCCTCATTATCCCCGTCTGGCCTTTGGCAAGAATGGTTCCCCTTTATATAGTCATATCTGCGTTATCTTCCATGGATACTGGAGTCTATTCAGGATCTCCACTCTCACCCGTCAGATCCTCATTATCCCCGTCTGGCCTTTTGCAAGTATGGTTCCCCTTTATATAGTCACATTTGCGTTATCCTCCATGGATACTGGAGCCTATTCAGGCTCTCCACTCTCACCCGTCAGGGATTCAACATCCCAACATTCAGGTCCTCAAGCTGACCACATGGTTTCTCCACTTCCAGTAATAGTTAAACAGTGCAGGCTCTCTTCCCCAGTTTGTGACATTGTTTTGGCTTCTCAAAAACATTTACCAAAAAAGTTTATAAAGGTAAATGGGAATTATTCTCAATTTGGGTGTCAGATAAGAAGATTGATCCTTTTTTGCACCAATTTCAGCTGCTCTTCATTTTTTGACAATTCTTTTTTAAAGATAGGGCTAGTTTCTCTACAACTAAATTTCATTTGGCAGCAATTTTGAATTTCCACACAGGGAATCAATCCTTTTCCTTGGCTTCCTCTAGATTATGTAAAGCTTTTATTAAAGGCATTTTTCTCCTGAGTCCTCCCTCACCACCTTGGGATCTTACCTTGCAACTTCAAGTTTTAACACAAAAACCCTTTGACTTGTCAGACAAATCTGATTTAAAATTTCTGTCATGGAAGACAGTTTTCCTGGTAGCTATAACTTCAGCAAAAAGAATTTCTGAACTCCAGGCTCTATCAGCAAAAACTCCTTACATTATTTTTCACAAAGATAGGGTTTCTCTGTAGACTAACCCTTCTTTTATACCTAAAGTAGCCTCTAAAAATAACATCAACCAATCCATTCACTTGCCATTTTTCTTTCCAAATTTGGCAATAAAGGAGAGTACATGCCTTGTGTACACAGACAACTACATTTTTACCTTCACAGAACAAAACAGTTTAGAAAGTCAGACCAACATTTTGTATCTTTCTCTCCAAATTGCCTAGGCCAGTCAGTTTTTAAAGTTACTCTCGATAAATGGATTACAGACTGAATCTCATGGATTTACTCTCAAAAGGGTATTACATTACCAACACCTCCCCAAGCTCCCTCAGCTAGATCCATGGCTACTTCATCTGCCTTTTGGTCAAGAAGTCTATTGATGACATTCGTGCAGAAGCTACATGGTCCAAGACTCATACCTTTGTGTCACATTACAAGTTGGACATCACATCTAGCAACCTTTTGTTTGACAGTACTCAAGAATATCCTTCCATGAGGGCCACCCATTAACTTTTAGCTTAGCATTTGTCCCTTTATACATTTCCTTAAATAATGAAATTTTGTTCTGAGTAAATGCATATCTTTTTAGAACTTCCCAGAGGAAGGCCCATTGGACTCTATGAAAGTTTTTTTCTGCATCTATTCTTACCATCAGAAGAGGTATCTTGGTGGCTTCTGCCTCCCTATGTAGAGTATTCAAGAGCAAGATGTTATCAAAAGTTAGCCTCCACGTACTAAAGCCACATTGATCAGGGCATATTATTCTAGGTAGCACATTTGCTATCTGACTCGCAATAATACAAGTAAAAACTTTATAATCATGGTTTAGGATGGCAATGCATTTCTAAGAGCCTGGGTTACTTAAATCACTCCCATCCTTGGGCAGGACTGAAATTACTACATTTTTCCAAGAGTCTAGCATTTTTTTTATTTCCTAAACCCACATTAAACAGTATGTATCAGCCTTCAATAATGTCACAGTTTTCTAAATGCCACACTTCTATCGGTAGTCCGTCCTAGACTGATGATTTACCTACTGACTGTGCTCTCAGTTGTTCCTCTATCTCTTGCCTAGTAATGTGCTGCAATAACATGTTTACTTCTTCTTCTTCTTCATAGGTTCATAGATTAGTAATAGGCTAAGTGCCCTTGTGGGCTATTTTAAGCCTAGCCAATTACCCCATGTCAGAATCAAACCCTGTACCTTGTGTTTGTAAGGCAGACACCTTAACCATTATGCCAACTTCCTACCTCTTCTGATCATTTTGTAAGTTTAACCCCAACAAAATAGTCTTCAGTTTCCAGCTGTCATGTAGACTCAACCTCCTGCTCCATCTATAAGTCTTCATAATATCCTCATAATATACCACCTATGTGGTCATGGCCCTTTGCCAATAATCTTGTGCTGGGATCTCTTAATTTTAATATGCTCATTTCAACTTTTTGTTGCCTTAACCCACTAGTCAATTTTTCTTTTTTTTTTTGTAATTTAGGGGTATTTGCAAAATATCTCTGTCTGAGAGCCGTCTCCTTCCTCAAAATCTCATCACGTATTGATTTTTAATTTCTCCTTAAATTCCTGCAGCTCTGACTGCTCTTAATTTAAGATCCCCTATCCTTTCCCCTGTAATTCTTTTCATTTTTTTGCTGGCAATTTTTATGAGTTTGACAAATTGCTTCCCATTTCTCACTTTTCCTGCTCTCCTTATACAATTGAATCTTTCCCCTTACTTTGCACCTTCTCTCTATTATCTTATTATCAGTGTTAATGTACTCTTTTAAGTAACTGTTTAGTCGAGCCTGAAGGTTTTCCACCAACTATTTCCCACTCTCCAATGTTATATCCTTTGGAAGTTATTTCTTGCTCTCTAGGACCCAGACTCACATCAGACCTGTTGGTCATGATGTTCCACTCTCCCCAATATCAGTAAACCCTGGTGAAAATTAACAATTTTATTAATGATGAATCTCATTTCCTCTTTTGGTGGAAGATATAAATTTCCCAAGGCGATCCTTTTATTCTTGCAACTGCCTCTCAGCACTACATATCGTCCCTCATGTCAATCAGTCTCTCTTCAGTTTCTAGCTGAGGTCCCTGTTTAACTAAAGTAATTACCCCTCTCTTCCTCCCTTTTATAGTCTTTGCATAAAACCCAGACCAATGCCTTCTGAAAATAAATTTCTCATTTTCCTGTCTACGAGGGTGATTTGTATCATCACTATGTCATACTTGCATTTATGATAGTAGTGAAATATCCTGTCCTTTTTTTTCCTGTCATCCGCTAGGCCATTGACATTCCAGGATAAAACCCATATCTTTTTAACCATTTATCTGTGTTCCAGTCTTTACTAAAGTTGTCCCATGCCTTGCCTCTCTTCTTTGATAAATTCTCCCAGAGTTTCATTTTATAGTAGTTGTCAAGGTATGCTGCACTTAACAGCACAATTTTTTTGCAACCCAAGCAAACATTCATGCAACAAACAAAAGCATTGCAATTGTATACAAAACCACCTGACGTTCAAACTCTCTTACTTTTGCAAACTATAGCAAATACATGATGTTAACACCTGTGTCCTTATGATGGGTCATCAATGCTCCATTCTCCGACCTGCTCTTCTTTTTAATTTGTTGTTCAGCTTGTCCTCCTCTGTTATTTCCTGTTTACTTTATTGTTTCCTCCTCCTCTTTGTATATTAATCTCTCCACATCCTTTACTTTCCAGTTAGCTTTACTGAAGATCCAACAATACATCTCTTAGTAGCTCTTCACACCTGCAAATCTCAGAGCAGTTCTCCTTGTGTAATGGTATGACAGAGGCCGCATTCTTTATCTGTTAGCACTTATTTGTGTCTATTCACCTCCCACTAAATGGGCTATCGCATGGACAGACCGCAAGTACATGTTAGCTAGTACACTGTTACTTATCAGTGCTGGGGCTCCTCTCTTTTTTCATTGAAGGAAAATTCTTGCCCATCGCATGCTTTGATTCAAAGCAGGACATAACTGGTCTACTTTTCCACTGCTACTTCCCCTATTAATTTCAGGCATGCCATGCCCTAGACAGATCTTCTTTAAGCAAGAAGACAGTGGAACCATGCCAATAATTCCACTCTGTCCTAACAAGACATCTGCAGTGCCTCAGTGTCTGCTTCACTGCTGTTCACCATGTTGCCAGTACAATTCAGCTGAGTGCACTCTACCTCTCCTCCCCTGAGTCATGCATGTCCCCTGGAAAAAAACTCCTTTTTTAAGACTCATTTCAAAATGTGCAGATTTATATATAGTCCCCATTTAAAAATAGAGACAACATTAAAATAATATTACATCCATTTTAAGCTACTTACAGCATCAAATAAACCAGCCTTTATATTTAACATTTACTTTACTAATTATCCTTTTTACTTGAAACAAAATGGAACGTTCTAAACTTACTTTAAATGTTGCTCCATTAACTCCCATGTCATCTGATCTGCCAAAAAGTCCATGTATAAGAAGAATGCAAGAATTGTTTTCAACTCAATTTTTTTAAAAACAGTTTTATTGATTTTAGATAAAATAAGTGTAAACTATCACATAAATTTAACCGAAAATAAGTGTAAATTCTGAGATTATAACACATAAAAACCACACAACCATAAGAAATAAATGAAAAGTAGAATAAGGTATTAACAAAGACATCCATTAATCTTCACATAAAAATGTAACTTTGTCCATTTTTGATTAGCACATATGGAAGAAAATAAATAAAACAGAAGCATTTGACTGTAACTATTAATCTTTTTTCAACAAATGTTGTAAATTAACACACATATGATAAGCATAAGTCTTTCTAGTTGTTCTCAAATCTATAGTCTTAAGTTGTAAAAAGAATTCATTTAAGATGTTCTTGAATTCAATAAAAGTAGGAGGAGAATCAGATATCCAGTTTTTAGTAATACTCTTTCTAACCACAGTAAGTATTACCCAGAGCACAGGGTATTTTATTTTCTTAGTTCTATGGGGTATAGGTGTATTAAAAAGGACCACGGACTTATTAAGTGTGAAATTATCTGTGAAGAGTTCATTTAAGTGACAGAGTAGTTTTCCCTGCTGATCCTAATATATTAATTTTATCTTGATCACTTGGGGTTTCATTATTAATTGTGTAAAAGTAATTCCAGTTGCTTTCTGAGTAAGTATATGCTTCCTCCCTTATGATTCTGTATATAAAAGAAAGTTTACCTGTATAGATTTGTTTATGTTGAAGGATAGACTGAAAATAATCAAATAGAATACTAATATCATATTTGACTGTTGGACAGATCAAATCTATTTTATTGACTATAAATAATCTAAGGGATTGCATATTTAACCACAGGGATTTTTCCAATTTAAATTTTTGTAATATTAAATCTACATTCTTGACTTTATTATCTGAAGTCAGTTGAAACCAAAATGTAAGATCATTTTGGTTAAATATTGTGACTTTGTTAGATTCAGAAGTTAATATAGATTCTTGAGTAAAGGCAATGGGAAAAGTAGAAAAAAACATTCTTTGTATCTAAGATGTTTATATATGAAATCTCTAAAGACTGTTATAATGTTATGGATGTAGCTGGTTGTATGATTGGGTGTCATGTGTGTAGTAAAATAATCCTTTAATATCCATAACATTGGGTTATTATTTCTAGCACATAAGTTGGGGGTCTTATTATTAATTGCATAGCAGTAACATCCCAATATAGCTTCCATTTAGCCAGATATGAGGAGTCTAAAAGCTGTGCAACTGCCCTAATTATAGAAGAATCTGAATACAGATATAGATCTGGAAATGCTATTCCTCCTTTTCTCCAACTATTCATATGTTGTTTAAGAGCTATTCTGGGTTTTTTGGGAAACCAAAAGAACTTTAATATCAAAGAATTGAGCTTATTGGTAAATATTTTTAAGGGAAGTATTAAAATAGATTGAATATGCATGTGTGTGCCTTCTGTTGAAGGTTGGGTGCCGGGCTGGCAAGTCGACACCATAAAACTCCACTGCCAATCATGAGCACACAGGTGATCCACTGTGGCGACCCCTAACCATGAAAAGTAAGAAGAAGAAGAATGTATAAAATGTTAGGTAAGATTATCATTTTTTTATTGTTAACCTTTCTTCCGTAGTGAATAGGATTGAGTTCCACTTCAGTATTAGTGTTTGAATGTTTTCATAACATTTATTGTAGTTTAGATGTATTATTGATCTTATATCTTTAGCAAGAATAATTCCTAAGTATGTAATCTGATCTGTATTAGAATTATATTTATTATTTTCTATGGATCTTTTACTATTGTTGTATATATAGGTAAGAATTTTCTTTTTTTATCATTAAAAGACAGAGTAGACATATTTTGAAATATATTGATGGAATCAAATAATGAGGTTATTGAATAATCATTCCCTTTTGTAGTACTTAGTATGTCATCTGCAAATAGTTTGATTTTAGATGTTATTCCCTCATTAAACTCTAGTCCTTCTATATTCTTGTTTTTCCTAATGTCATTAGCCCATGGCTCCATAATAAGGGTAAATAAGAGAGGAGAAAGAGGGGATCCCTGCTTGGATCCCTTTATAATGGGTATTTTGGTTGAGATGTATGTTCCTATTTTAAAATATGGTAAGGCTCCTTTATATAAATGTTTTAGTAAATTAATACATTTTTTGAGAAATTTAAACATTCTAATAATATGAATAAGCAATCCCAATCAATTGAGTCAAATGCTGAGTTTATGTCCAAGCTGATTAGTGTCAAGTCTTTATTTTTTCTCTCTGAGCAATCAATTAATGCTAAAGTTATTTTAATATTATCAAAAATGCTTCTATTACTTACAAAGCCTGTCTGGTCATCATCTCTCAAAAGTGGAAGACATTTATTTAATTTTTCTGTATAGATGTTCATAAATATTGTAACCTCACGTTTAGTAGAGAGATTGGTCTATATGAGGAACAGTATTTAGGATCTTTGTTGGGCTTTAAAATAGGCAAAATGAAAGTGTATTTCCATGAAGGTGATATATTATAATTTTGGGAAGTATTATAAACTTTGAGGAGTAATGGTATAGCTATTTTGGGCATAATTTTATATAACTCAGATATGATACCACTGTTACCCTGGGGCTTTATTTTGCTTAGGTTTGTTAATCTGAATTTGTATAACTGCTAGAGAGATTTGTTTATCTATAAGATCTGCCTGTTCTATGTTAAGTTTATTGTGAAGATTTTTATTAATTAATTATTTTATTTTGTCTTTGAATTCTGTGGTGTGTGTGGTTTGATTGATTGTGTGAAAATGATTTCTAAATTAATCTATTATGTCCAATATACTATATACCTCCTTCTTTTTCTTTAAATAATTCAACTCAATTTTTTGACCTTTTCCACTTCCTCCACTATCAAATATTCTTCACTCCCTCTTGAGAAATGACATTTTCCCTTCAGGTTTATTTGGTGATTCTAACTAGTGCTGTAAGTCTGAGAAGTTCAAGAACACGGCAATCCGGTATTACCACAGCAAACTCACTGACAAAAATCCACGCTGTAGAAAGATGAAATGCTCAGCAATTCTCAGCAATGATGGATGATTTATTCTTAAAATAACACTCACAAATAACAGCACACACAAATGAGTAGCAGCACAAACGAATTTACCCGGGTTTCGTCCGATATGAAGAACTTCTTCAGAATACATATTACAAATGTTGCCTTGATTTAAATACACAAATCACACTCCAATTACCTACTAATCGATTAATTAGACAATGTTAAATTAATTTAATAAATCCTATACTACTAAAATAAATGAATAAATAATGAATGATAATGAATAAAAAATGAAAAATATATTAAAAAATACATAAAATAAACACATATAAACATATGTATATACACATCTGTAATGTATTTCATCAAATATATACATGCATATATATATAATGTGATTAATTAAATTATGATCTTGTAATGTTTTTCATATATAAATCACATTCAAATAATTCCTCACATTAAAATTGTGTATTCTATAAAAATATATGAATGCATATATAAGCACATGTGTGAATATGAAAAAATTATTAAATAATAAAAATAAAAATAATAATAATAATACATATGAATAAATGTAATTCATCTCATTATTATTATAAACACATTTATATCTCTATGTTCAAAATGTATAATAATTAATTTTAACCTAGTCATGTTCTACCCTTAATATGATTGTTATTTAATATAGGTTTAATACTACAATATTCGTTCAAGCCGGGCCAATTATATGCATTTAATAATATTTGCCACTTCAATTCATTAACATCTAAATCATATTTGGTGTATTTACCACGTACATCATATTCAATATGCTGAATAATACAGAATTTAAATGTATGAGTTTTATTGGATTGTATGTGTCTAGCAAGGGCATTCGTGGTTCTCATATGTTGAATATCTAGCAGATGTTCTTTAATTCTATTCCTGAAATGTCTGCTAGTTTTACCTATATAGAATGCCCTGCAATCCTGACACAATGCAATATATATGACATTTGAGGTATAACAATTAAAGTGTCCTCTTATATTAATGTTGTGGAAATTAACCATAAGTCTACCACCTGTACATTTAATATGTGTACAAACTGTACACCTCCCACATTTAAAATTACCTACTAACCTATTTGTTTTATGCTTGGCTAATTCCGTTGTATTTTCAAAAAATTCTTTAAAAGATAAATCCTTTTTATAAACAAATTTAAGTTGTCCTTGAAACATATGCGCCATGCTATTATCATTAATCAAAATCCCCCAATTTCTCCTAACTATATTTCTGATAACTTCATAAGAGTCATCAAATACAGAAATATACAGGGGCAATTGATAATTATCTACATCGTTATTGTTTATTTTTCCATTACTATACCCATGACATAATATAGCCTCATAGATTCCTGTGAGTCTCTTATTTTTCACTTCTTCAAGTATTTTTTCACAAAAAACTTCAGGATACCCCCTATTAATAAACATGGTTGCCATAAATTTCAGTTCTTTAATAAATTCACCCTCATCACTGACCATCCTGGCTGCCCTGACCATCTAGCCCTTAACAACAGCCTTTTTCTGGTGGTCAGGGTGCCAACTGTCATAGTGGAGGTAAGAATTTGAAAACGTTGATTTTCTAAAAATATTGGACTGCAAACAACCATTATTCTTGTGATATGTAATTTTGACATCCAAAAAGGTAATTTCATCATAACTGATGTTATGCGTGAATTTCAAAAATCGAACATTATTGTTTATGTATTCCAAAAAGATATGTAATTCACTTTCATCTTGATCCCAGACGATAAAAATATCGTCCAGGTATCTTGAATACATTTTGATATGTTTCCAAAATCCACTCTTGAAAACAAAATTTTGTTCCCAGTAAGTCATTATGAGATTTGCATACATGGGGGCACAAGCTGCCCCCATGGCAACTCCATCAATCTGTTGATAATAATTCCCTTCAAAATATATAAAATTATTATGCAACACAATGTCCATGAGGTTAACTAATGTATTGATTTTAGTTTGATCATACATTCCAGATTCAAAAAGTTGTTCCTCTAACCAAATTAAACCTATGTCATGTGGAATGCATGTGAAAAGATTACATACATCCACAGTGACAAAAATGTATCCATTGTCCATTTTAAATTCATTCAATCTTTTCAAAAAATCCCAAGAATCTTTGGTAATATAGGGTAATTTTGTTAAACCCTTTTTAAAGTGATGGTCCAGATATTGACCAATGAAGCATGTCTTGCTTCTCTTGCCATCTACTATTGGTCTGAATTGTAAATTATTCAGACCTTTATGAATCTTGGGTATACCAAAAATCCCACTGATTACAGGATAGTCGTTCTTCAAAAACCCATATTCATCCTCCGAAATCTCCCCTTGCATTAACATGTCTTCCAAAAAGTTGTCAATTCTTTGGTGGGCAATGTGAATTTCATTCAAGCTGACCTCAGAATATGAATCACCAAATAACATTGTTGTCATATAGGAAATATAATCCCCCTTGTCTGTTATAACCACCCCACTGCCTTTATCCGGTCTCATTATTCTAATGTCCGTAAGTCCTAATATATAATCAAGGATGGTTTGTTGTTCCTTGACCATGTTAGTATGTATGGGTTTCTTATATTTTTGGTAAAAATTCCTAATATCCTTTTCAGTTATTTTTTCGAATAAGGCTACTTTATCATGAATTGGGGGGTTAAAGACACTGGGTTTAGTCATTTTATTGTTATATTTAATAGACGTGTTATCATTAGGTATATCCTTGAAAAAAGTTTTTAAATTCAATTTCCTAATGAATAATTTTAAGTCAATGAGTGAATTAATTAGCCTACCCTTACGACATGGTACGAAATTAAATCCTCTTGAGAAAAGATTGGCATGTTCACAACTCATTACATTCCTGGAATAATTGAATATTTTAAAGTCCCCTTGGGTATTAGTTATTACAGTGGGGTTACTTAAAAATTCACTATTTGTTTGTTCAAAATTAATACTTGAAGAAGGTTGATACATTTCATCAAAATAATGCTCGGGGTCCATATCAATATGAAAATTAATAGGAATGATCATATCATTATATATCGGGGATGTATGAGAGTCATTCATAAATGCTAGTGTATGATCATTGTTCATGTACTTAGATTCATTTTCACCAGTCACATTATTTTGGCCCCTTGTTTCATCCATAATTTCATATATGGAAAGGTCTAATAACATTTGATCTCCCTCATTTAAATCTTGAGATTCTTTCCTCATCATACTGTTGTTCATATCAGCTAATATTACATCATTATGAATGCCATGATTACTATCAACAAAAATAACATCATTGTTGACTTTGGTTTCCTGATGAACAAAATTACATCTATCATTGTTATCAACTAAATTAACTGCATATGTTTCAGCATTTTGTTCACATTGTCGTGCAATTTCTAAATTTATGTTGCTATTTATTCTATTATCAACATTATAGCATAAACCATCAGTTATATAATCATTCATACCATCAGTTATAACAGTTTCAAAATTCATCTCACCATTGGTATACTTGTTGTTAACGGATTCACCAAGCTGTATTCTATTACTGTTATTATATGTTAATATTTCCACAGTTGACTGAATTGTGTCACTAATAACATTATTTTTAAGACACAAACCTCGATGACTGTTTTGATTTAAAATGTCATATACACCAAATTCTGGATAGTCATTTTGTGAGTCCAACGAGCCATGAACACGAGGGGTACTGTCAATGTAACACACACTGACTACCTGCGGTTCTTCCAAACGTTTTTTACGTTTTTTGTAGACAAAAAATCTTTCTTTGGTCATGCCCCCATGCTCCTATGTTCTTCTGCCTCGATGTTTTGCCCTCGGTTAAGTAGCCTCTCAGACTGCCGAACTCCATCATCTATAAAACCACCGTTAAATTCGCCATTACCGTGATGTTCGTGGCATTCACTGTCGGAAGTGACATCATTCACTTCCTGTTCTGATCGCATACGCCCTTCTTGACTTTGGTTACCATGACTACGAATAACCCGTTTAGTTTTTGGATAAACATCCCCAATTTCATATCTTTTGATATCCCTTACAATTTTGGAATGTTTTTTGTTGAACAAAATGTCACAGCTAGGATCTGCATCCCGTATAATGTTGGTATAATTCGTATAGTTGCGCTCAAATAATAAATCCTGACTGATGTTTTGATTTAAACAGTCAAGTTCATTAAGCAAAGTTTCAATTCTAAAATTGTTATGCTTGATCATAATTTCCATCAATTTGATTCCGGTACTATTGAACAGTTCATGTAGTTCATCAAGCATAATTACATTGTCTTCGCAACCATTGGGATATCTCCAAAGGCGCAAGCCTTTGGGAACCATGTTTAATTCAATATTTTTGTTTAAATAACTGTTCTCCAGTTGAATTCTTTTATATTTAAATAATTTCATTTCAAAGGTTTTTAACATATCATGCATAGAGGTGTTACTCTGCTTCGGTGTATGGGGTTTGGATTTATTCCCCATATTGAACGAATAATTGTTATCTCGCCATGTTCTATTGTTCTTAATTTCAGCCGAAGGAACATTCTCTCCAAAGTTACGTTGCCCTTGTATATCAGTACCGGAAAACTGTGGTGTAACCTGTGTTAAGAGCAACCCAAGACTATCACTCACTGATTCTGAATGAACATGATTGTCTTTTTCCATTAATTGATGTATAAGAGCCGAATGCTCTCTGAGTTGTTCACGAATCTGCTGAAGTAACACACCGGTATCCACCGGAACTGGAACAACCTCGTCTTCCATGACCACTGATACCCAGAAAAACAATACAAACTAGTGCTGTAAGTCCGAGAAGTCCAAGAACACGGCAATCCGGTATTACCACAGCAAACTCACTGACAAAAATCCACGCTGTAGAAAGATGAAATGCTCAGCAATGATGGATGATTTATTCTTAAAATAACACTCACAAATAACAGCACACACAAATGAGTAGCAGCACAAACGAATTTACCCGGGTTTCGTCCGATATGACGAACTTCTTCAGAATACATATTACAAATGTTGCCTTGATTTAAATACACAAATCACACCCCAATTACCTACTAATTGATTAAATAGACAATGTTAAATTAATTTAATAAATCCTATACTACTGAAAATAAACGAATAAATAATGAATGATAATGAATAAAAAATGAAAAATATATTAAAAAATACATAAAATAAACACATATAAACATATGTATATACACATCTGTAATGTATTTCATCAAATATATACATGCATATATATATATATAATGTGATTAATTAAATTATGATCTTGTAATGTTTTTCATATATAAATCACATTCAAATAATTCCTCACATTAAGCAAGAATAATTCCTAAGTATGTAATCTGATCTGTATTAGAATTATATTTATTATTTTCTATGGATCTTTTACTATTGTTGTATATATAGGTAAGAATTTTCTTTTTTATCATTAAAAGACAGAGTAGACATATTTTGAAATATATTGATGGAATCAAATAATGAGGTTATTGAATAATCATTCCCTTTTGTAGTACTGAGTATGTCATCTGCAAATAGTTGGATTTTAGATGTTATTCCCTCATTAAACTCTAGTCCTTCTATATTCTTGTTTTTCCTAATGTCATTAGCCCATGGCTCCATAATAAGGGTAAATAAGATAGGAGAAAGAGGGGATCCCTGCTTGGATCCCTTTATAATGGGTATTTTGGTTGAGATGTATGTTCCTATTTTAAAATATGGTAAGGCTCCTTTATATAAATGTTTTAGTAAATTAATACATTTTTTGAGAAATTTAAACATTCTAATAATATGAATAAGCAATCCCAATCAATTGAGTCAAATGCTGAGTTTATGTCCAAGCTGATTAGTGTCAAGTCTTTATTTTTTCTCTCTGAGCAATCAATTAATGCTAAAGTTATTTTGATATTATCAAAAATGCTTCTATTACTTACAAAGCCTGTCTGGTCATCATCTCTCAAAAGTGGAAGACATTTATTTAATTTTTCTGTATAGATGTTCATAAATATTGTAACCTCATGTTTAGTAGAGAGATTGGTCTATATGAGGAACAGTATTTAGGATCTTTGTTGGGCTTTAAAATAGGCAAATTGAAAGTGTATTTCCATGAAGGTGGTATTATATTATAATTTTGGGAAGTATTATAAACTTTGAGGAGTAATGGTATAGCTATTTTGGGCATAATTTTATATAACTCAGATATGATACCACCGTTACCCTGGGGCTTTATTTTGCTTAGGTTTGTTAATCTGAATTTGTATAACTGCTAGAGAGATTTGTTTATCTATAAGATCTGCCTGTTCTTTGTTAAGTTTATTGTGAAGATTTTTATTAATTAATTATTTTATTTTGTCTTTGAATTCTGTGGTGTGTGTGGTTTGATTGATTGTGTGAAAATGATTTCTAAATTAATCTATTATGTCCAATATACTATATACCTCCTTCTTTTTCTTTAAATAATTCAACTCAATTTTTTGACCTTTTCCACTTCCTCCACTATCAAATATTCTTCACTCCCTCTTGAGAAATGACATTTTCCCTTCAGGTTTATTTGGTGATTCTTCATCTTTTCCTGGAAAATCTGGAATGATTTATCTTTTTTATCTGATTCTTGTCTTTCCTCTGCATGAAATCTCTTTGTCTTCTCATGAGCTTGTATCCTTTTCCCTGCTTTTTAAACTGTTTATACATTTTCAGTTCTCTGGCTACCAGTACAGGGTTCACAAATGATTTGGCCCCATGGGGAAAGAACAGATTTAATGTTGCTGGATAAAGTAACTTGAATCCTAATTTCAGTAGCATGGTCTTAAAATACGGGGTGAAATGACTCTTCAACAGCTTTATGATCAGTGAGAAATCATGGTTTCTGAACACTTCTGCTGAACAACTTTTAAAGTTTCTCCTTCTACGATAATTTACTTAGCAGCTGCACTTTGTGGTGATAAATGTGTACCTTTATTACACTGAGTCTCTTTAACCTCTGTCTGATCATGTTGGGGTATACATACAGTGCACCCAATGCAACAGAATGTCTTCTTTAGGGAAACCAGTGCAGATGCTGAATAGTTCCACTATAAGTGTTATGGAGTCTTTTCCCTCTGAACCCTTTACCATGTTGGATAACTGTAGGCTTTGTCTCCCTTCTCTGTCCACCAGCTCTTGCAATTTCATCTTAACATTTTCTTAGCCATTTTGAGCAGTTCTGTTTCATGACGGAGTTCTCTGTCTTTCATCTTTAATACTTTTATATCATCTGACTAACTGTTGACTGCCCCTTCTACCTCATCCAGTCTATTATCCATTTCTTCATGCAGTCCATGAAAGACTCACCAGTCATCACCATCTCAGCATACAGCTTGTCATTTTTTTTTTAATTTAAGGATCCCACATCATGAGGGTTTTCAGTCATGTGCATTAAGTCAGACATCATATTTTCAACCTGCTGGTCTGACAGCTTCTTGGCAATCTCCTCCTTTTTTTGCATTTTCTGCTGGCATTTTTCTTTTCTTTTCTTTTTGGATGTTCACAATGGAACAAGAGATGGTTCTCCCTCAGTTAAACATCACTTGAATAGGAGAACTTTTGAAATTCCAAAAAATGAAAAATAATAATTTAGGAGGAGGATACACACACACTAATAATCTACAGTGGTGTCATACTGGAAGTTCAATAATTCATCATCTTATCCTCCTTCACATTCATTTTTCAGGACTGGATGGGTTCAAATAAATTTACTCCAAGGATTATTAGTGTAATCCTTATGAAAAAGGGAGGTAAACCTCATTTAACACAAACCAATAATAATTTTGGCAGAATATTTCCTCTACACCCACTTATACGCATATTCAGAGTTTAATCTTTAAATGTGAGCCTTGCTAGAATGAGCTTTACGTACTGTTAAATTTTTTTTTTTTGCATTGTTATTTTAACAACTCATATATTTTAACATTTTCATAATTTATAAGTCTGACAGAACTATTATAACTTTAATGTTAATTCTAAGATCTGAATCCCTTGCTCCATTTGGGTTTTTAGTTCATTTAGAGTTCTGCCTGATATCCATAGCTCCATTTCTACAGCTTCATGACCCAATACTACTCTCTGTCATCTCCTTGCCTTGTGTTGCTTTTATCTTTCACCACTAATCTCCACAATTTCTCTTATACACAATCTGTATAGCTGAAATTGAATTTTTTGTCTTTTCTTCACTGACTGTAGCAGCCAAAAATGCAGGTAGAGTACAATTTCTTATTTGGCCATCCATCAAGTATTTGCTTACTTCCAGTTCTCCTCTTCTTTATAATCCTAGCTGTCTGTCTTAAGTTTTGCTGCTATAATCAATAGCATATATCACTTCATGTATAATGGAATACAACACATTACGGTCTGTTACTTCTCAGAAGAGGTGCATCTACCAACAGCCTGCTGGCCTTCCCCAACAATGTGACAACAGAAAATTATCTTAATTCAGTGAAGAGAAAGGAGATTTCTTAAAGAGAATGTATAAAACTTTTACAAAATTATACATAAAGAGAAAACAGGAAATCAAGTAATTAAACTATTAATAAATTAAAAATCATACCTTCCCTTCATTCTATCATATAAGGTATATAATTCAATTTATGTTTAATACTTAATTTTACCCCAGGGTCATATACATTTCATATGTAACCTCTGTGTTTATTTATTTATTCTTTTAATTATGTATCATCCCATTCTTTTTACCAAGTCTCTATGTTCTATAATTATAGATGTTAATACGATTACATACCAGCTTGGCAAGCATGACTTTATAACATCTAAAAATGCTCTATTTTCTATTCACATCACACAATATTTCCATACATTATATTTTGCATTATTGTTATGATTTTAAAAAATCTTCAATGTACTGACAGTCATAACCAGTAACTGCTTAATTGTTTATTTGATATGCATATTCTTTCTTTAAATATGATTACCTATTTTTCTTATTTATTCTTTTAAATTTCATTTTACCTATTTCTCCAATGCGGAAAAAAACAAACATGGCACACTTCACTATAAGCTTTTCATGTTTTCCCTTTTTTTAGCTTTATTTTCAGCATTAATATAAGTAATTCATGTTATAATCATTATGTTCAATGTTCCAAATCACTTCTTCAAAACAGTATTAGCCATTAGGTATCTCTCTCACACACACACACACACACACACACACACACACACACACACACACACACACACACATGAGCTATCTTACCACTTTTTGCCCTCAAACATATTCACTCTCTCATCGCTAAATTATTTTCTTCTGTATATTTACAGACACCATCAATATGTATAATAACCTCATTTATAAGGAATGCCCTCATTTATGAGAACAACAGTTTTTGATTATATAATCAAATGCATGCTGCTTTCCCAATTTTACCAGATACAAACAATTCTCTTATTTAATATGTAGTATACAAGCTTTATTTATTTGTCCATAAAATGCCTAGGCTCTTTTTATCACTGTTTGCAAACACAAATGATGCATTCTCTTTAACTTAAATTACTAATTTTAAAGCCATATTTATTTATTTATTTATTGGTATTTGATTAACGGTAAGGTCTACTGGGCCAGTGAAAGCTCATTTTCAGTGGAGGTCCAGTGAGAAAAGCTCCAAGAAAAAAAAAACATATATTACAATTGAACATTTCAAAAAAATAAGAGTTGATACAATAACAAAAAATACAGATGAGAGTTGCTACATAACAAAAGATAGTAGATAATAAAATTATAAATTACATGAGAATTATACACTGTAGATAAAGGTGATGTTGACATTTCAATTGTGATTGAGGTCAAGTACAGGCATAAGATCAATTAACCAGTGCTAGCCAGGTCTTATGTTTAATGGCTATTACAGACTGTAACCTTCAGTATAGGCATGCAGGCCAGGAGTTGAATACAGTGAGGAGGTTGTGAATAGTATATACTTTATATATACTATTATATTAAATATATCATATATTAAAATGCAGATTAGTTTCCAATTAATTAAACATTCTGGATCGGCTTTTAATAACATACGACCCTTCAGTAGTACCTAACCATTCTTTTACTGTCTCAGACAGCACAGTAGCTCAGTGGAGTAGTCTCTGTCTCACAGCTCCAAGGTCTGTAGTTCAATTCTGACCTCCATCTCAATGCTTGTGCAGGCTTTCTATGCTCTTGCTCTGTATGACTTATTGCTGAGTATGCTGGTTTTTGCTCACATTCCAAAATGAGCAGGCTGACAGACTTTTTTAAATTGTCTATATTAATTTATTACTCTCACCATTGTCCTTGTAGTTCAGGTCATCAGTGGATCATTATATTTACCTGGCTAACAGGTATTAAATAAATAAGTAAATACATACAATTTTGTTGTTCATAGGTTCATGGGTTGCTATTAAGCTAATGAACACTAGGGGATTTGTAAGCCTAGCCGTTCAACCCAATCTGATTTGTCCCTGTTTTTTCTAATTACAAAATATATTAGTTTATAAAATTCATAACATACTCAATCTTCTCTAAAAGATTTATGATGTTATGATTTTTTTAAGAAACTTCTCAGTTATTGACCCTGTCACCACTTCACTTTATCTATTTTAACTTCTGTTTTTAATACGATGCCTCACTGCTCATATTTTTTATATCAAACGCCTTGTGCATTTTGAATCATCATTTACTAAATTCCTTTCTCTACCTTATGTCATATCCTTATTTTTAAAACTCATCATTTACACTTGCTCCTTTCTAGCATTATTCTTAAGAGATACATATTCATTTTTTAATGAATAAAAACAAATACCTCTTTTACTGTATCTCATTGTTTTATGTTACTCTCTTATTTGTTTTGATTTAGTATCTCACTGGTGATCCTAAAAATCGCTAAGTCTGTTGATGTCTATTTATCAACATAATTTGTGCACTCATTCAATCAATCTTTCTATTTATTTTCTCTAATACTACTCTGACATCCATCTTCATAATAATCCATCTCTCATCTTTACTATATCTCAGACATAGCAGTTATAACATTGTGCATAGCTTATTTAATATTTTTAGTGTTGTACATCTCTGCATTTACTTTCAGTCCCTTTCAAATTGCTTCACATCTTCATTTAAATTTTTGTAGACCTGTTATTGACATCAAGTTTCTGAGTAGGGACTAACCAGGCAATCATTGTTTCATTATGGTAAAATGGCTAAAGCTATTTTACTCCAAAGTCACTGCACCCTTTTCTTAAACAATAGTAGCCATGCAGTTGAGGGTGCCGGAGAGTGTAGGAAGTCACTATCTCCACAGGGAATTTGCCCTAACAACTTCTCTCTCTCTCTCTCTCTCTCTCCATCTATATCTATCTATATCTATAAATGAGTCCTCTTCATATGTTTGAACTTTCAAAAGTTTGAATTTCATATGGCCGAGACCATATGATTGAACTTTTGAAAGTTCAAATGGTTATAATGGAGATCTCCATACAGCACGGAATGGAAAGATTTCCCTTTTCCGCACTGTAGTACAATCTTGGTGTTGGTATATATAAATAGCAGGGGGTGTGGGGGGTGCAGGGGTGCTTGAGCCCTGCTTAAAACGTTCAGGTAATTTTTTTTTTTTTTACATTTTATATGTGATGTTCAAACTTTCAAAAGTTTAATCAAATTCAAACTTTTGAAAGTTCGATCATCTGAAGTAGACCCCTATAAATATATCTATATATACATATCTATATCTATATGCATACGTGCATGCATACATACATATTTTAATTTTTGAAATTACTTATTTGTCCCTTTGGAAATTATGTCTCATAAAAGTTGTCCTTGCAGGGTTGGTATATAATGGGCCAAATTATATCCTTTACTTATACAATCATTAGATAATCTATTAAACTTCAGGATTATTTTTCCTGCCTCTGTGTTCCCTTATATAAAATGTAATGTAAGTTAATGTTTGCTTGCAAAGGATGGTGGTGAATATACACAAGTAGTAATGCCTGATGGGATGTGCATTATTGCGGGGTGTTTTGACGCTCAATGCCACAGACAGAGGGGCCCTACACCCCTGGAAGGGTATTTCCACAATAATGAACTCTGGAGGGCATTATTGTACTTAAAGAATAGGTTATCTATCTATAAAATATATATTATATATTTAATATAAAATAGCTCCTTCACCTTAAGTTTTAAATGGGTAGCTTATGGGAGGATGATGACTGAATTCTCATTTTCCCCAAATTCAGCCTAGGTAATCACTGTTGTCAAGTTGTGTTGGCAGTGATACACATATTGGAGGAACTTCCTCCTTCTTCAACTGAGACCAACCATGGAGTTACTCTATATAAATTCAGGTCTGTTGGGGGCTTGCCCCCATATTGGAGGTGCATTGAGGAAAACACTTTTCAAACTGTTTTCTGGGGGGTACAGTTAAATGATTCCAATCCTCAATGGGTTTAACGTCATCCATTCATAGTTGAAACATTTCAAACTTGATGTTGCATATGTTAGTTTTGTTGTATCAAGCATTTTACATTTAGAATATAGATTCTGTACATATTTAATATACATACATACATAAACATGCACACAAACACATTTAGAAATACAGACAGACTCATGCACACACACATACACACACACACACACACACACACACACACACACACACACACACACACACACACACACACACACACACACATTAAGAAACACTGAAAATCTCACTCACATAAAACACACCTATACACACAGACACACTCAGAAACAGACTCACAAACATATACTTAGAAACACCCTCACACACACACACACACACACACACACACACACACACACACACACACACACACACACACACACACACACACACACACACACACACACCAGTTAATTTGTTGAAGAAATACATCCTCACATGTCTCTTCATGAGCAATAAATGAAAAAAATGAAAGCAAGGCATTTCATTTCTTCCCAACCCCCAAAACTGTCCCTGGTTTTGCTACTTAGTGTTTATTTCTTTTTTTGGGTAAATCACTAATGAATATAGTCAATCAATAATACATTACATGGTGATGGACTTAGGGCCAGATCCAGTACAAGATGAGCTAGGCAGCTGTCTAGGACCTGGTGCTGGCTGAGGGGCACAGCCTGATCAAAAAAAAAAAAAAGACACTCCCTAAAATTACTCCATATAACTGAAAAAAAAAACTGCTGGTTTCTACTTCCAGTGTCAGCACTCACATCCTGGAAACATTCCTACCACTCCTAGTTTCTACTCTTCATCTAAATTTACCGCACACAGTCAGGAAGCATTCCTGTAACTCCCTTTTCAACATTCCAAGGAGATTCCTTCTTCCAGCATCAGCACACACAGCTGGAAGTACTCCTAGACTCCCTCTGAAATTGTGCAAGAGATTTGAATCTGAGAGATTTTAATTATTTAAGCAGGGCTGTTTTGAAGCAGGAGTAGAAGATTTAAGATGGAGATTCATTTTAGCATGCAATCAGTCATGGATTTGTTTATCAGGACCATGCTAGGGAACCGGAGTTAGAACTTAACACTTCATGGGGGGTGGGGGTGGAAATTCATGTTTTGTAGGTGCTGAAAAGCATTTTTGTCTACCTTTGTAAAATACATGTGCCTTTTTGATAAATTGTTTTTGATTGCAGTCATTATTAAATAATGGCAGGCATGAATTTCAAATGTTGTATCCTTTAGAAAATGCTTGCTAACGCAAAGAATTTTATTCAAGCAACTTTCTAAATATTTAACAGAAACATTTAAATATTGTTACTGATTTTTGGGTCTTTCTCTGATTTGAGCTAAGAGGTTTAGAGGGCAGAGGCAGAGGAGGGTTGCAGTGGGGTTCACTGTTGGGTTTTGGCAGCATTTATTTATGAATATATTCATGCACTTGTTCTTATGCATATAACTGAGGTGTATAGTCATGTAAGCGGCTGTAATTAATGGTTTTATATGTATGAGTATGTGCAAGTATGTATGTGTATGTATGTACATATAAATACTTGGTTCCTGCAACCCACAGTAATTATGATGTGAAGGAAGGAATTGATTGTAGTTAAGAGGAACATCACATGAGCCATTTCTTTGGGTAATATCTTTAGTTTCCTTGTTTTGTTGACTGCTGGCAGTATGTTTGTTATTTGGCTATGAATAAAGTGGACATGTTAACATTTTAAATGTGAATACACTTCTTAATTAGCCTCATTTTTTTGCAAGCACACAGTTGTGAAATACAGTGTGTTGTTTCTGGATAAGTAAGGCTATAAGCTGTTTTTGTAGTGCAAGGTTTGATTCCCCTTTTCCTTTCTTTGTCTGCTATGTGACTCTGACCAAGTCATTTCACCAGGCAATGCTCCTAGGTTGTCCATGAAAAGGGACACTTACATCCAGTGGGCTGCCCTAAGATGCTAGCAAATGCATTGCATGTTTGTCATTTGAATTCATGTGTCCTTCGCATAGATGCTAATTAGTGCTTCACTATATACTGTTTCATTAAGAGTCCAGTACATTTTTCTCTTGAATAAATGGGAGTTTCAAGAAAAGAGCGCTGTTGCTCATGCTAAGCCTGTTTTCAGTGTGAGAATGTTTTGTTTTGTTTAACAAATGGCTGTCCAAATTTTTGCTGTAAAAATTAAAATAACAGTTTTAAATTAAATCCAGATTTTCAAATCTCTGTGATTACTGCAGAAGAAAAAAAAGACATAAAAAATATTCACATTGACAGGTTTTGGTACTTGAGAAGAGACAGCCAAGTAATAGGATATTGGTTTACTGTGCCTAGTGCCCCATTTAACCATGATTTGAGAAGGAGTCTCTCTCTCTCTCGTTGTTGTTTATGCCCTCATGTATGCAAGTACACACTCACTCATACATACACACTCTCACTTCTCTTTTTTATTTAATTTCTTTCTTTTTTTAATTTTATGCTAGCAACGCACTGTTTAATGAGCATAAAAATGACATAATTTTGCTTTCTAAATTTTCAAGATTACACGGCAGATTAGATCTTTAGCAGGCATTACCTGTACATTAACACCGTGCAGGAAAACATTAATTCTCCAATCAGGGTTTAATGTACAGTTTGTTGATTCTTTAAAGATAATTAGCATATATGCTGGTTTTCTATAAATGGTACACAGCTCTGAAATAAATTGTGGAACACAGAATAAAGATATACATCTAATGTCTGCAGACCAGTAGTTACATTTTGGGGTTTGGCATGAGAAGTAATATTTGGGATTTGACAAAAGAGTGCCATTACAAAAAGCAAGTAAATATGTTTTCAGACCAAGTGGCAGCTATGGTAAGTCTCCATAGTTGTCAAGGAACATACTGTCTCCCAAGGGACCAACAATTTGAACTTCTTGATCTACAGATCACTCTAAATAGAATTAATTATCAATTAATAGTTTACTACAGAACATCTTTCTTGCCCCCTGATGCTAATGTAAGATGCCTCAGTCCTCTAAATGATCTCCTTATAAGCATACTAGTCATTATTTTGGTGACTTTAACTACCCTTCAATAAACTGTGACAACCATACTCACAATGTAGGATATGCCCAAACATTCCTAGACGTTATAAACAAAAATAACTTTGAGCAGGTATTAAACAAACCTACTAGAAGACACACCATTCTTCACCTAATTTTTACAAATATGGTCACCTCTGATATTTCTTTCTCCAGTGAATTCTGACCATATACTTGTGACCTTCTCCTTTAAAGTTTCAAAAGCCCTTACAGGAAATCCCACTGAATTTAAAGATTATAAATGAGCCAGTCTCAACCCAGTATATGATGAAATATCAAAATTCACTTTCGACTGCATCACCCCTGCCCATGATACTGCAACAAACTTCACTAAGGAATTCTATACCCATTTAGAAAAATACATAGCATTAGCAGTCCCTACCAGAACCAGGTATCACATGAAATTCAAGAGAAATTCAAAAATAAACAACCCTGGTGGTTCTCTACCATAAATAAGTTCTACAATAAAAGACAGAATGAACCTCCTTAAATTATATTACAGATCCAAAATCCCTTGTCTCATGAAAAATATTGAAAGTGTTACAAAAAAACTAGCCCATGAATGTAGGCTGCTGTCTGAAACAAAGGATAATTTTATTATATTAATTTATATAATTTTATAGTATTAGCTATGTTGAAAACCTAAGAAACAATACCCCAAATTTCTCTATCACTATTCAAAATGGTGTTTCCACGTCTGACCCAATAAATATTACCAACCTCCTTGCAAATAAATTCAGTGTCAACTTCACCCCAGTAAGTTCTAGTCAAAGCTCTGAAATACCTGAATGCCGCAATCCTTAAATTGTCTGTAAGGCTCATTTATTGAAAGTGCTAACCAAGACCTAAACACTTACTCCATGGGACCTGGCAATATACCTGGTTGCTTAATTAATATTATTAAACATGCCCCTGCTGATCCAGTTCTTAAACTGTTTAACTTACATTTAGCTAATGGTTTGATCCCTGTAGTGTACTGCAATCATGATGTCCCTCCATAACAGTGGCCTTACTAAAATCCAGATAATTACAGATCTCTCCATCTTATAAGCTTCATCTGCAATTCCATGGTATATGTTATAATGAATCTCGTTAACTGCAATATCAAAAATGTTATTCAACTTGACCTCCAAAAGTTTGGCTTTATGTAAGGTACATCCTGTCTACTGAATCTTTAAAAGGGTAACTGAGTCTATAGACAGTGGTCATTTGGTACATGACGGATATCATGACCTAGCCAAGGCCTTGGCCACCATTCTCCATACTGGCATCATACAGAAGCCAAACACACTAGAGGTAAACCCATGCATGGAAAGATTCATAGCAAACAGTCTGAAAGACAGAACCCAGATTGTGTGAGTTTGAGAAGTCTCACCAGAATGTATGAAAATAACCAACAGTGTTCCTCAGGGCCAAGTGCTGGAATCTCTCCTTTTTGGCCATTACTTCTCTGATCTCCAAGCAAAGAGCCAAAACCTATGGCTAACAAAGTTTGCTTACAAATGTAAGCTGGGGGTTGTTGTTAAGTCATCCTCTGACACCCAAATCATCCAGCATGAACTCTCCCTGGAAAGGTGTACTCATAAATTGTCTCAAACTAAATGCTAAAAAAGTGTAGTATTATCACTTTTGGCAGACAACCCTCCCCTCATCATACTATACTGACAGCACACAACTACAAAATGAAAATGTTGTCGGGGACCTGGGAACTTGGCTTGATTACTCCCTCCCTTTTGACCATCAGGTGACAATACTTCTCAGGAAATACTTTTATTTGGCACAGCTAATTGCAAAAGGAATATCATCAACATCTAAAAAGGTAATCAACCCCATATACTCTGCCTTGATCAGACCAGTTATTGAGTACATTGTCCCCATTCAGGATGTATCTCACTAAACACAGACATCAAATAAAAACCTCAAAGGTTCCCTAACCAAAATAATTACAGGCCTAAAGCCCCTGAGTTATCAAGAGAGGCTGGATGCTCTTGGAACTCCAGTAATTCCACAAGTCCAATGGCTTCATTACCACCAGAACCAAGGAACTAAATATTTGCCACTGGATATATAAAACATGGTGAAGGACAAGTTTATAACTCAGCACTGCCCTAACCTCTGGAATAACTTTCCCATGAAAGTTAAGCAATGCATCTCACTACCTTTCTTTAATGATAACCTGGATAACTGTATAGGTTTTCACAAATTTACTTCATGTTTGACTGGCATGGTCCTCCTGAAGAAAGCAGGTGCAACTTGAGGGAGGGTACTGCAAGGTATAAATGATCATAAGATTAAATGTCCTTGGAATAGCTATTATTTATTTATTAGACATTTGTTTACCAGAAAATCTGACTGGGTGAAAGTAACAACTTTTAGCAGAGGCCTAGGAAGAAAAGCTCCACAGAGAAATTAAATTAATACAGTTTGAATAAAAACAGAAATTTAGATAGAATGTAATATGTTTAACAAATTCATAAGCTGCATTTCAGAAGACAAAAAAGGACAGATAAAACTATTGTATTCAAAAATAGCAGGTACAAATCATGAGAAAAAAGAATTATGTCAGCTATCTTGGAGAATGAAATAACTCTGCAGTAACAAAAATGTAAAATTAAAAGTAATTCTTGAAAATAAATTATAACTGTTTACGGTTAGTTTAATTTTTTTTTTTATTGCAGAAACAGCAATTTAGGTTTAGTAAGAATGGGGTTTAAGTTGCAAAAGTAGAGGAAAGTAACTCATGAACAACAGATCTATGAAGAGTAAATAAGTGGATGTAAATGATCATCTGCACAAATCATTGACACTTTAAATGTCGAACTCACATGAACAAACACCCACAACACTGAAACAATCTGGTTGTCCGAGACTGCGATACAGTGGGCAGTTTTTGGAGTTTTGCATGTTTGATTATGTGGGTTTGGTGTTTAGAGTGTCGATTTATGCAATCAACATTTTGATCCAAATTTTGATAAGTAGGAGTCTGACTGGAGCAAATAGACATGTGCTGTTTTAGATGTTTTCTATAGGTGTTGAGGTTAGCTGTAGATCTAATAGACAATGGAACATAATTCTACATTTTGGCAACTGAGCAAGAGTAGGGACAATGGGCAGAGGATTCTTGAGTGTTATATATGTTGAGGCATTGTTTTTCAGTAGCTCAGGGTGTTCTAATTGGGTGCTATGTATATAGACCTGAACTTAAGGCAGGCAGTCATATGGTTTATGCATATTTTTATGGGTGGGGACAAGTTGTGAGAAAGCCAAGTAGTTAGGGTAGTTGAAGCCACTTCATAGCCTTGAGGGCTGCATAGTGATGGGTTTGGTACTGATTAATAATAGCATATTTTGCAAGTCTATTATAACATACTTCATGCCTTTCTTTAACTGAGGCCTCAAGGTTGGTCAGGACAGGGACAATGTACAATAGTGATGGGAGGAGGAAAAAAGTTGCAAGAGTTTTTCTGATAGTATTACTTGGGAAGTTTTGTGTCTATAGTGTATACCTTGTTTTTAATGGGTCTTTTTTATATTATTTTGAATATGGAGGTCAGGTTTAAGGTGGGCATCTATTATTACTCTGAGCAGTTTTGCATGCTAGATTACTTCAATTTTCACACTGTTCAATGAGAAGATTTTGAAATTATTTTTGTCAGGCATATTCAGTTTAGGGACTAATATTAGTAAATTGATTTTCTTCAGGTTGAGCAATAAATGGACATGATGGAGCCATGTTTCAAAGGAAGTAAGGCTTCTTGAGTAATCTGGAGAAGTTGTGATAGGTTATCCGAGGTGCACAGAAGTGTGCAGTCATCAGCATATTGTATAAGTGAAGCTTTACCAGTACAGGTATAGAGATTGTTGATAAAGTTAAAGAGGAGGGGTCTAAGGAATGAGCCTTGGGTAGACCAGTAGTGATGGGCATGCAGTAGGAGAGGGTGTTCTGCTGTTTTACAGACTGCTGTCTGTTGGATAAATTTCTGCTGAACCAATGTACTGAGGAAGATGATAGCCCAAGATAGGATATTTGATGGAGTTTACTATGAAAAACTGTACTGAAAGTTTTGAAGAGATCAAGGAGCAATTTTGCCAGACTCTATGCATTTTATATGGTTTCCATAAAGGATATTAGACCAGCAGTTATGCTGCGTGCACTGTGGAAGCTATGTTGGGTGTAGATTTTGAGCCGTTCTTGTAGAAGGTAGTGGAGAAGTTGCTTATGTTAGCAATGTTCTAGAAATTTAAAGTAAAGCAATAGTATTGCAATGCATTGAAAGTTTGATACATCTGCTGAGTTACTTCTTTTGTGAGCTATAATTTTTTTGCAAAGGGAGGGTACATAGGATTCAAGTAAAGATCTGTTGCGTAGGCTATGGCTTCCACTTCCAATCTGATACATTCAGAAGGAAGGTGATCAGCAGCAGCTGAGCAAAGTCTGAGCTTGAGTAAAAGTGTTTTACCCTTGCTGTGGGACAGTTTCAGTGGTGAGGGTGGATTAGATTCAGGTTGGGCAGTGGATGTGGGGGTGGGATTTGCAGTAGTAATAGGGGGTGGTTGCAGAGACAATATAGGTGTTGGTTTAAGCTGCTTGTTTGAGAGGTGGTGGTATTTGGAGTTTTTATTGGGGGTGGATAGGCTGGAGGGAAGTAGTGAGTTTTTGCTTAGAGATGCAATGCTTTCTATGAAGCAGGTACTGAATGTGGTTGCAATGTGTAGAGGACAGCAATTATGAGAAGGGCTTGATTCTTATTTAAGCCAGGATTTAGTTGTGTACATATTGAGGACCAGCATTTTGGGGGGTTGTTTTTGTGGGTAAGTTGTAGATGGCTGTAGCATTCTTTTTGTCAATGTTTACAAATTGTGATAGGTTTTGAGTTTGAGTCATTATTTCTGTGTTTTGTCTCTGTTATATACAGTAGTCTTTTTATGGGTAGATAGACAAGGATAGTGTTTTACTTTTACTCTTTTTTAATGATGTGGAGCATAACTCCTTAGGATGTTTAGGAATACAGTATTAAATGCAATGACAGCCTCATATAGAGGGAATATTTTAAACTAAATCAGCTGCATGCTTTTAGAGTACTAGTGGAAGAGCCTCTGTTGAATTTATTGCGGTTCTGTGATAGTTTCAGTTGGTGATCATTGGGCTGATAGGTTATATTTCTATGGCTGTATACTTGGAGGTAGTCACCTAAAGAATTCAGATATGTTCTCATGATTGCATGACTTACTAGGGTCAAATACCATTTATCCAGTGTAGGACTGTACCTTTGTCTTAAGTGTTATTGAATCTAGTGAGTGTTTTGATTAGATGCATGAGACCAGAAATATTTATGCTACATGAGGGAAAGGCAATGGTAACATTTTACCAATTTGTATTTACATCTTCTAACATCATTTTTCATAAATTATAGTATTAGCTGTCAGGGAGGGGATGTCTTCTAGTATGGGTATGTTAGTTCCAGGGGAATGTAGACAACATTAATGCTTAGGGTGTTTTATTATGTAACTTTATTAGTGATATGACTATTTCAGCACTGCAAAATTTGGGGATGGAGTTGGAATGGGTGTCGAAATTGTAGTAGTTTGGAAAGAGTAGGCTACTCCACCTGCATTTTTGGAGAGTTGCTCAATTCTAATTATATTCTACCTGGTTGGGAGTAGTTTAATGTCTTTTATGTGGGGCTTAAGCCAGGGTTAAGTGATGACAAGAATGTCAGAGTATAATGTGATACTTAGGCATGGAGTTCAGTGATGTTATTACAAATATTGGTGAGGCTGACTGTGAAACTGTTCAGTTTTTTAGATAGAGTTGAAGAAGATCTTATGAGTGATGGGTTGGATGAAGTAAAGTTATATTTATAGATTGTTGATGTTTGTATACACCAAATGTCTGAACCTACAGTTCCTCTCGTACTGAGCAGGATTACTATCACAACAACCTATCATCAGTAGGGTAAAACTAACCTGTCTCATGATGGTCTAAACCCAGCTCACATTCCTATTAGTGGGTGAACAATCCAAAATTTGGTGAATTCTGCTTCACAATGATAGGAAGAGCTGATATCGATGGATCAAAAAGCGATGTTGCTATGAGCGCTTGGCTACCACAAGCCAGTTATTCCTGTGGCAACTTTTCTGACACCTCCTGCTTATAACCCAAAAAGGCAGGAGGGTTGTGGGGACCCACTTTCATGGTCTGTATTCATAAAGAAAATCAAGAGTAAGTGAACTTTTGCCCTTCTGCTCCACGGGAGGTTTCTGTCCTCCCTAAGCTCACCTTAAGACACCTGTTTTCCTCTTTGACAGGTGTACCACCCAAGTCAAACTCCCCACCTGACATGTCCCCAGAGAGGGTCGTGCCCAGATGCCCAGGTGTTTGGAGCCAGAAGTAAGAGCCCCCCCACCTTACTGGGCAAGTAAAAAATTTATAAGAATAGTGCAGCTGAGTGGAGGAGTAGTGAGGTGTAAAAGAGGAAGGAGTATTGACTGAGTTATAGTTCTGATAGGCTGATTCTTTGCAGTTTTGATTAGAGTGTGGGTTGACAGGGCCAAGTTTGGGGTGAATGCCACCACACAGAGGGACTTAGAGAGGTTGGCAAAAACAGAGTTTGGATGGATGTCAGCACACAAGGGGATTTTAGAGAGGTAGACTATGTGTTTCATTTTTAATAAGAGGAGTGGTAATGAAGAATTTTGTGTTTAAGGTACTGAGAGAAGAGACTGTACAGGAAGAATAATATCTCAGTGTAACTACTGATGATTTCATTGGTTGGTTAGGTGGGTTGAAGTAGGGGTTATGATAGGGGTGGTGAATATGTTGATTTGTGTGATTTGATCATAGGAGATTACTAGGGTATCGAACCGGAGGTCATTTTAAGCCTAGCCATTTCATCCCAATGTAATACCATGAAAATGCTAGTCAAGATTGCATTTAGTGATGATTGCCCATGTCCAGGAGGGGTATGTGCACTATCCCCAATAAGAATTTATGGCACCCCATCCACTCATCCAGGTTCCTCTTAAACAATATCATAGAGGAGATCTATTTCAAATGAATTGGTAGCCTGTTCCTAAGATGCGGCAGTCACTGGGAGATTAATCTGTCCCTCCAGCATGTCCTATTTAAGTCACAGACCCTATTTAGTCACAGGCCGTATTTAGGTCCCTGGAACAGGTAGCCCTAGTCCCGTGTGATTTACTGATATGCAGCAAATTCATTAGATTGAGTCTTGGATAACTCTGTAGGCCAGGCATAAGTCTCCCCTAAGAAGTCTATACAACACAGACTATTGTGACAGGAATGTTAGTCTGTGTAAGCCACATGCTGAAGCCCTTTGACTTCTTTGTTAGAAACCTTTCAGGTATCTCCAGTTGCTGCAGGTGCTTTGTATGGTACATGCCAAATGGGGCTTTATACTCACTTATGGGGTGGATTAGTGTCAAGTTTAGGGGATTATAACCTCTTTTGCTCTCAAGGCGATGCCTTTACTAATCAAGACTGCTATGCAGAAAACCATCCTTACTACAGCAGAAATATGCTGGTTGAAGTTAAGGTTGGAGTCAACTTGTGATTCCAGGTCCATTACCACTTTGTTGGTACTTAGGGCATTGTTGTTGATTCCATAGTGTGAAGGGACATTGTTTGTACCAAAGGGAATGATGATGAATTTCTTTGCATTCAGTTTGAGACCATGACTAATATACCAGTTACTGGTCTGCTTGAGACCCTCCTGGAGTATACTGACATCATTTGCAGATTCAATGATTACACCAAGTTTGCAGTTGTCTGCAAACTTGGCCAGCCACAACCACTTAGTTTTGACCTCAACTTATAAGAAGTCTATACAAAGCAGTAGGGGGTCCAACACTGACCCCTGTGGTACCCTGCTGGTAACAGGTTTACTGGATGATGTGGAGTCACCCACTTTGGTATTGCATGTCTAGTTTGTAAGCCAGTTGGCAACCAATCTTACAATGAAGGCATTTACATTCACTTTGCTAAGTTTATTGGTAACGTCTGAATGTGGGATTGTGTCGAAAGCCTTTGCCAAGTCAAGGTATGCTGTGTGCACAAATTTTCCCTGGTCACATTTTCAAAGAAGTCCATCAGATTTAACAGGCAGGATCTGCCCTTGATGAAGCCAAATTGGGTAGGATCCAGATTTTGGAGGTTGCCTATGTCTTTATTAAATGCTTTGTTGAATGCCAAAATAGTTGAATATTGGATTTCATTTGCTCCTTAGCAGTGAAAGATGTATTATGACAAGCAATATGTTTATAAACTAAATGAAGAGTGAAGCAGAATGCTTGGAAAGGTGTGAGAGGTAGTAGGGGTGGAATTTGTACTGTGAAGTCAATGTAGAGATCAAAGTTAGTGTCTCTATGATTGGATTATATGCTGTTGTCATTGACTGCTTATCGGAAGTAATGGGTTGGAGGTATGCTTGAAATAAAAGTTGACTGGGGGTAGGGTAAGGAAGAATAATGAGCCTAAGCAGAGCAAGGGCGTCTAGTGAGGTTTCAACCCCTAGACCATGGAACACTACCAAAACAGTAAGATGAAAGCTATGAAATCTATAGAGATGGTTTTATTAGTGCTGGTGGGTGAAAAAGTATAGTGTGGGTTAGGAAATTAATTGAAGGTGTAAGGAAAGATAGGTGGCATAGCAGAAATGTTGGAATGTGGTTAGGCAGACACTTAAAGGCATAATGCAGAATGCTTCTGAAACATCTAGCTAATGCTGGTTAGCTCACTGAGGATACGGAACATTAATGTGGTAGATGTAAATAAGGTGTCGTGAGCAGTAATAATGTAGTTTACAGCCTAGACTACAGTGAAGCAGTTTTCCACTGTTGTGAGGAGTTGTCTTTCTAACTCATGGATATTGATTGATTTAATGTAGAGCAGTAATGCACTACCTATTGACTGATTTAATGTAGACTGGTGATGCACCTCCTGTCAATTGATTTAATGTCGACAGGTGATACACTACCTGTAAACTGATTTAATGTACATAGGTGATGCACTACCTTTCGACTGATTTAATGTAGACAGGTGATGTACTACCTATCAACTGATTTAATGTAGACAGGTGATGCACTACCTAGCGATTCATTTAATGTAGACAGGTGATCTACTACCTATCGATTGACTTAATGTAGATGGGTGATACAGTACCTATTGACTGATTTAATGTAGACAGGTGATGCACTACCCATCGACTGATTTAATGTAGACAGGTGATGCACTACCTATCGAATGATTTAATGTAGACAGGTAATGCATTATCTATCGATTGATTTAATGTAGACAGGTGATGCACTACCAATCGGCTGATTTAATGTAGACAGGTGATGCAGTACCTACAGATTGTTTTACGTAGACAGGTGATGCACTACCTATCGATTGATTTTAATGCAGACAGGTGATGTACTACCTGTCGACTGATTTAATGTAGACAGGTGATGCACTACCTAGCGATTCATTTAATGTAGACAGGTGATGTACTACCTATCGACTGATTTAATGTAGACAGGTGATGCATTCCCTATCAATTGATTTAATGTAGACAGGTGATGCACTACCTTTATTTATTTTACATTTATTAACTGGGAAAGTCCAACTTGGAACAAAGCCAATTTTCAGTAGAGGCCCGGGGAGAAATGCTCCAGATGCATGTCTCTGTAATGTGGGAAGAAACCGGAGTACCCAGAGGAAACCCACACGAATGCAAGGAGGACATGCAGACTCCGCACTGAAGGCACCCCAGCCGAGAATCGAACCAGAGAATCTCTTGCTGTGAGGCAACAATGCTACCATTGCACCACTGCACCATCCTATACCAATTGATTGATTTAATGTAGACAAGTGATGCATTACCTATCAACTGATTTATTGTAGACAGGTGATGCACTACCTTACTTATGTTCAGGGACGGCTCGTGATATAGGACTGCAGCCCCCCACCTGTAAAAGGAATAAAATAAATTTCCCCACTGTAGAAAATAAAAAATAAATCTAAAAAATATTTTACAAGTACTCCTTGCATGCGTGCTTAGTTCCTGACTGCTGTGTTAGGCAGTCCAGAACTCCACGCACGCATGCATGCTACATTCCTGCACTCCAGACTGCTCTGTTAGGCAGTCCGGAGAGGGAAGGCAGGGAACTCCGCCCTGCCAGCCCAGAGGTCTGTGCTGTGATGACCGCACAGACCGGAAGAACACCGGACTGCATCACCCGCAGGCTCCAGCCTACTCGCGGGGAGACCAAGAAAGCCTGCGCGGGCCGTTATGGAGGACAGGGAATCATTGGGCCGGAAGAACACTGGACTGCATCGCCTGCAAGCTGGAAGCTCAAGCCTACTCACGGGGAGACCCAGAAAGCCTGCGTGGACTGTTATGGAGAACAGAGAATCTTCAGGCTGCTGCAGAGGAGCGCTACGGGACTTAGCTGCCATTACAGGAGGAGGATCTGCAGGTAGGGTGTGTGGAGGAGGATCTGCAGGTAGGGTGTGTGTGTGTGTGTGTGTGTGTGTGTGTGTGTGTGTGTGTGTGTGTGTGTGTGTGTGTGTGTGTGTGTAAAATGTCCCAGTTGCTACATGTTGGTGGGTAGAGAATAAGGCTTGGGCCCAAGTGACAAGAGCCTGAATTCTCTACCCACCACCATTTGTAAAACATTTGCAGATGTTTGCCTCATATTTGTTTTGTTCTGTTCTGTTCCTCATAAAATCTGTGGTTTCTGTATTTTTGTTAATTAACACAGCCAGTAGTGCAGTGGTAGCATTGTTGCCTTACAGCAACAGGTTGTCTGGTTTGATTCTTGGCTGGGGTGCCTTCTGTGTGGAGTCTGCATGTCCTCCCTGTGTTTGTGTGGGTTTGCTCTGGTGTCCTCAATGGATATTTGTCCCTGTTTTTTGGACTGTATTCCCCCATTATTGGCTTCGTCCAGGTTTTTTATGCCAAGGTTGAGAGCTATGGTGATAACTGAACTCACCTAATATGTTTAGGGGCTGTATTCCCCCATTAACGGCTTTGTTCAGGTGTTTTGTGCTAATATGTTGACAGCTATGGTGAGAACTGAATTCACTAAATGGTAGCCATTTAAGTTTCAGTCTTCCTTTCTTTCATAAAACAGATGATTTGGCATAGTGGTATGTTGCTCTGACTGTTTTGCACAGGGTCCTGGGTATAATACTTGGCAGTAAAATGTATGGTGGGAACACAGCATTTTATTGTAACAACTTTCCAATATTATACAAGCAATGTTTAAAATGTGTGCCTATGTTTTGGTCTTTTGCCCCCCCCTAAATTTTGGATTTTTCCAGATTTCTTGTGCTGCAAAGTTCAGAGATGCAGCTGTGTCAAGTAGATTTTACAAGAAGCTGAGAGGTGCAGGGGAACAAAAGTTTACTGCTGCTTATGCCAAGTCTGCTTATGTTGTTAATAGCACAATAGGTATTGTGCTTGCTTTTGATGCAGAAGGCTGTGGGTTCTACTCCCACGTAGATAGATGCATTGCTCATACTATACTGTATTGTCAAGGGGGTGGATGCTACAGTCCTTTTTGGTGAAGATACCTAGTAACTATGAACCTGTTATCAGTTTGCCATCCATTCCCTATCGCAATATTACTAGCTTATTGTTTTTTTAATGCAACTTAGGCAATTTATTCCTCAAGGGCAACAGGCACTTTATTTGTAGATGAAACAATGAAATATAAAGTTGTTTGCTAGCACCAACCTCTTCATTAGTTACAGATTTCTTTAATGTGGAATTATTTAGATGACTTTTACTTCTTGAGAGATTGTGCATATTTACTGATACTGGTGGACTGTAGAAGTTTGAGTAGACTTATATGATAGAAATGTTCTGAATTGGGCAGTTTTGTCGTTAATTGGTGCATGCATTTTGTTTCATTGTTTATTGGAAAAATGTTCAAAACAAATTTAAAATGCCCTCTAACAGCTGTACTGTATTGTACAAGGAATATCATTTAATACAATCAGGAACCACGTGTATGTTTCATGTGCAAGGGGCCTATGATTTGAAAACAGCCCAAAGTTCATCTTTATCTACCACTGGCAACATGTATTTTCTTTGAATGTGGATTTCAATGCTGTTTCAATGAATGTGAGTTTCAAGGGCAAAGAAGTTAAGTAATGCTAAGTCTGTTTTCATTGTGAGATTGCATTGCTTTATTTAGCAGATGTCTTAGTGTTTGTGCTGTAAAATGCAAAATAAAACTTTCAAATGAAGTCCAAATCATCGTAGAAGTAAAGCAGTATGCACATTAGTGTTTATGGTAAATAGGGTGAAACAGCTAAGTAATGGTTCATTGGAATGGCTGCAGGGGGGAGGCTCCATTCGACCATGAGT
>NC_056743.1:1360416735-1360431735 GCF_019279795.1 Protopterus annectens
GCAAGGAGGGCGCCAACAGTTGCATAGAGCTTCCATGGCTCCAGGTGCTGTAGGAACAACAGATAGCAGACAGTCACACAAGGACAGAATTCCAGCTAATTAAAATACTGGTAGTTAGTTTACTAGTACTTCTTGTCCTTGTCTTCTCATGCATTGTTTTCTGAAGAAAAGGCATCACATTCAATATCAACAGCACATTATAAAACACATTTACTAATCTATAAAATATAAACAATATTACAGATGCTAACATATTACTTTAGATGATGCAGTACATAAATGCTTATACAAAGTAGTTTTAAAATAAGCAAATGAATGCAGGCATCACAGCATTATATTCTCAGGCATTCCTTTGTTTGTAGTACTGGAACACTGGAAATGTACATGCTTTTACATTTGTTCTTTTTAGTGTGTGTGTGTGTGTGTGTGTGTGTGTGTGTGTATATATATATATATATATATATATATATATATATATCACATATATAAACAAAGGCTAAGGGGTGAAAGTTAATTTCTCCCTTTAACTGATAAAAAAAAAAAAACAGACACTATTATCTTAACACTCCCAGCTCTGGATTAAATGTTATAATTCTTTATAAGTTTGTGCATTTCAGTCAGCCCCTGTACAGACCCAATGGCTATAAACTACAAAATAAATCAGTGAAAGCTCAGTGCAAAAAGAAGGTAATGTAGTTCCATACTTGATGGCAGATTTAGCTTTTCTTCTTCACCCCTTTTTCACGTCTGAATTACTGGGTACCCGAGTCTCAGATATACTTACAGACATCCCATAATTTTATTGAGTAAAAAATAACTTAAAAAATGAACTCTGGCTTATTAAAATTCATATTCCTGCAATCTGCTTCAGATTGCTTAAATGAGTTCACCAGTAAAAAAGTCTATATAAAAAGAATTCAGTGCAAGGATTAGTAACATACTCTAACAACTGCTAGAAAAATTTAACAGGCCATTGTGCCGAAAAAAATAGTTTTATCATACCTTGTACATTTGTGCATAACTAATGATCCACTATCATTGTAAGCCTTATTATGTAGTGCATGCAGTGCCACAATTATACTCCAATATGAATTAAATTACATGTTGGTTTAAAACTACTGTACCGTGAGAATTAAGCATAACAATACTTAAAAGGGTGCTTTAGGTGCTGTTAACATCACCTCTAGCACTAAAAGCTGATAGCACTGGCCATTAAACAGCAGCAGGACCTGAAATGGCTTTGTTTCAACTCCCATTTCTGCCTGCTCTTTGGTAAAGTACACCTGGTATTTTGAATTAAACTGCTTCTCTTAGACACAGAATACATAAGGACATCAACTACCTCCCAACTGCTTTCAACAGATTGCATTTTTTTAAATCTTACTTTTGACTAACTAGTACATGGAGCAGATAAATCTCCATGCACTGCAAAGAATTAAGATCTGATCTCTGATCATAATGAACTGTTATGTGCTCACGATATGGATGTTAAGATTCATCTATTGAGCTTTGCTCTCAAGGAGACCCAATAATAATCCTCTTTGTGCTATAATTTGTTCTATCCCCAAATATGTATGATGGGGCTGCCATACTAACATGACTTTGTTTTCTAGCTGAAGACTTCAACAATGCATTTAGCATCTCCAGAATACATTTTAATCATTCAGTTTGCTTCAGTTTGTTTTGAATTTTCACTTAGAAAGGAAGTACACAAATGCTGCTTTATTAAAGAATCTTCAGAGAAAATGTAAGTAAATTGCTTTTAATATTTGACTGTCTTTGATTTGATTTTGCCATCTCCTTAACAAACTCATTAGAACCCTTTTTATTTTCTCTGAAGAGAGACTCATGAGCTGTTTTTTGCAAAAAAGCAAAAAATACATTTAGAAAAAGGACCTCATCACTGATTTGGTCACTTTGTCAATGTGCCACAATTTTTGTTTTACTTGGTTCGATCTGACCACTCATTTCCACAGCACAAAAGAGTTTTTATAAATCACTACACCCTAAACTGTGACATAATTAAAAATAAAGTTACTTCCCCGATGTTTCATGAACTTTTTTCAGGTTAAATTCAATAGAATTCAAGGCAGGCTGGTTGTGTCACAGGCCAGTACCACAGAGTGGTAGCAGCCACAAACACAAGTTTAAAGAATACCACAACAGCATACATGCCAATTAAAGTTAACACTGATATGCAACCAGTAGCAATTATTACAGACACAACAGCAGCAGACCCTTCTCTCACTTGTGGTGGGGTGTGGGGGTCAGCTAGACTAGTTTCAGATGCAAAATGATCACAGCATAAAATGATTTGAATCCGTACTAGCATTCTCTAATGAATAAAATAAGAAAACAGATTATTTTCTAGATATTGTGGATTTTTTCAAGTCAAATCTGCTAGCAGTGTTCAAGGAAGGGTGGTTATATCACAGGCCAGCACAATACAGGGGCGGTGATCACAAACTTGACAAGTTTAAGGCAGAGCACAAGAACACATGGGTGAATTAAAATTAACATTGCTATGTAACCAGCAGTATTTCATCAAGAAATAACATCAATAGCCCCTTCTGACATGAGGGTAGCACAAGCTAAATCTAGTTTAGATACAAAACATGGTACAAAACAGGACTTTTATATATGTATTAAGGTAATGCAAAAATAATTAAAAAGGTTACTTCCCTGCCATTGTGGGAATATTTTCTAAATCACACCCAGAAGCACAGTGTAAGTCAGGTTAGTCTTGTTGCAGGTCATACAGTACAGTAGCAGCATCTGTATATTATGATTTTAATGAAAACCACAATTACATAAATGCCAGTTGAAGTTAACACTGATATGTTTATAATACTAATCCGGCCAGAAACAAAAGCAGTAACTTCTTCTGTCAACTGGGACCAGTGGGTCAGCACTAGCATACTATAATGTGTAAAATAAATAAGAGGTTACTTTACAGATGTTGTAAGTTTATTTTTCGATCCAAGACCACTAGTAGAGTTCATCCCAGATTGGTAGTATTACAGACTGGCACAATAAGTCTACCTCAATGTCTACTTTATTTATATGAAGACAGTTTGATCAGAGCTGTTATTTGGAGCCAGTGCTATTGCACAGAGGGATAAAACAATAACTATGGCTCAGGAACTCCAGGTTCGATTAGCAGTTTGGGCATCTGAAGAGCAATCAGAAAGAGATTTGTGTGCCTATCCTAGGGGGAGGATGTTTGTGTAGATAATTCCGAAAGAAGGGTGTGGTCTGTGATGATGTGAGGTATTTCCAGCTATGCCAGGAGAAGTAGGGCAGTGGATGTGTAACATATGCTGGCACAGCTAGCTGGAAGTTTTAAAGAATTATATGTCAATTGTATATCAAACTGATTTGTACAGATGCATGTGTTGAAAAATTTATTTTTAAAGCTGCTTGTGTTAAAAATGTATCTACAGTATGTCCTGCTGGACAGAAAAAGAAATATACTTGTATGTCAGAGTGTACTATATAACTATTAAAATTAATATTGTAACAGAGAATACTGGAAAAGAGATGAAGTTAATCTCAGCCCAGTTAACCTTGAAAAATAGTGTGAAATTAAATTACATAATTTAGGCCATAAAGATTGTACCTTACAATTCAGATTGCAACCAGTGGCAAAATGTTTGGGAAAACAATTGCTAAGAAACTTTCTGTATTGTCTTTAGCTGTGAACTAATTGCTACTCCAGAAAGGTAGAAGTTTGAAATTGTTTTTTGACTTCCAGACACTGCAACAGATCTTAGTAAAGCTCTATGTAAGTGTGTATTATTAACACATATGTGCTAAATCCTGGTAGCTTCTAGCCAAGGTGGTAGTATGGAAACCAGAAGTCATATGACCAGATGTGTATGATATCATTCTGTAAGCCAGCTCTGTAATGATATTTTAATACCAGATGAGACTGTGTTTTTGAAACCTGACATAGAAGGAGCCCTCATCTACTTCATCTTGCCTTGCTCTAATAAGTGACCAGGGAATAGTAATTCTTTAAATCGGTCAAGAAAATATAGTGAGATTAGTTAAGTACTGTTTTTCTGTATCTCTGTGAGTCTATTCATCTGTGTTTTTTAAATATTTCTCGTGTCTGAAACTCTGATGTTTACTGTAACTAGATATTTAGTATTTTCATGTTCTTTTAATATTTAAACTTTTTATTGTAGCTGGCCGTTTAGAAAATATTTTAAAGTTTGAGTGTACCTGTATCTATTTGGTTAGTCTGTGGCCATTCCTGAAAGCCTTACTGCACTGGTCAAACACTATCATTTGTATTAAGATTAATTTCACCCAGTATAATGGGGTGCCCTTGAAAGAGCCTTAATGTAACTGGCTTTGGAGTGTCTGGTAGCAGTAACTTCCTTATAGTCTGGGCAGGAGAGGTTATAGCTAGTGAATCTGTGCCAGCCTTTCCCAGGTGTGTGTGTGTGTGTGTGTGTGTGTGTGTGTGTGTGTGTGTGTGTGTGTGTGTGTGTGTGTGTGTGTGAAAATCAAATGTCAAAGAGTGTGTGTATCAGCTGCTTGGAGCAGGGACACAGAGCACTGGTTTCACAGAAAGTGGTGGAGGACTCAGCCGAGGACTCAACTCTACAGCTGTGCCAGTAGGGAGTCTTACAGGGGACATGGAGAGAGAGACAGAAATCTAGACCCTGCAATAAGTGTGTTCCCTGTGTGCTCTTAAAGGAAGTTGTGCTTGATGCAGAGAACTGCATCTGAAAATACTGGGTATATCCATTTTTGTTCCAAGTGAATGCCCCTCTCTAGTGTCAGGGGGAGAGGATTCAGGCTCCTTGATTACTGGCCCAGAGAGGGGACATCATATATTGATAAGCAGTGGTGCAGAGGTATGTATATTACTGAACTTTTCTAGCCTGTAGGCAGTTATCACTGAAGGTGTGCTATTCTCCGTAGCCACAAGGTAAACATTCAGAGTTTCATTTCACAACAGTTTATTTTGTTGTTTTTGTTAGTTTAGTTTAGTCAGGGAAAGCAGGAAAATATGTCAGAAGAGGATTTTGGCAAGCTGTCAAACAACTAGTTGGCCAAGGTGTGCAAAGCCAAATGACTGGTGCATGCCAACCTGATAAAAAGGAAATGATTTCAGCCTTAGTCACAGCTCAGATCAGCAACCAGGAGGATAACCAGTCTGGTAATGGGAATTTGCAGCCGTCAGAAACAGGACAGTTGACCTTTTCGTCAGAAGACTTACAAATCTAATCTGGATTTAGAGACTTGAACTGGAGGCCAAACATTGGGAATTAGAATCAGCAGAGAGACTGCAGCATTGACAGGCTGAAGAAAATGAGAAGCAGCATCAGCAAGACAGGGAGATGCTGACTCTTTGACAGGAACATGGAGGTAATGGGGATGGGAATCACCAAACCCCAGAAGCAATGAAGGTCAGTGAATTCCTTCCACAGTTTACAGAGGGTGATAATTTTGATAATTTTATTCATATATTTGAAAGAGTATGTAAACAGTATAATGTTGATGAAGGGCTCTGGATACAGTTCCTAGCCCCCTTACTCCATGGTAAAGCTGTAACTACCTTTTCTAAATTGTCTCATACTGATTGTTTAAACTATGACAAAGTGACGCAATGTTTACTAGAATGCTTTACATTAACACTTGGAGCTTACAGAAAAAAGTTTCATGAGCATAGATGCAAGGCAGATGAGAGTGTGTTTGATTATATTGCTGGGCACTTATTTTCACAGGTGGGTGAGTGGGTGTTCAGGTCAGCACTTTTAAAGGGTTGGCAGACATTTTGGTGAGGGAACAAGCCCTTAGCACTTTGCCTGAGGACATGAGCGTCTGGTTGGCAGACAGAGTATAATTCTGCAGATGAGCTGTGGGAAAAAGTGGATCTCTACTTAGGAAGCAGGGCATCACTGCACAGGAAGGGGATACCTAATTATGCACATGGATATAAGGGAAGCCATGATGGGTAGTGTAAACCACCACAACAGAGTCCCAGAAACAGGGGAAGCCACTAGTTTAAGTACACTGCCAGGATCAAGGGCTAGATGTTTTAAGTATAACCAATGGGGTCATGTAGTATACAGATGTTCATGGAGGCAAGGTGGGGAACAAAAGGTGGGGGAGTCAGCAAGTGGGAAGAATAGTAGGCCAGTGTTAAATTGTCTGGAGACAACAGGGGTACCTAACTATCACCAGAGATTGTATCCTATCTTAGTGGATGGAAGACAACCCAGTGCTAAAAGAGACACAGCCTCTAATATAACCATTGTGAGGCCTGTAGTGGTTAAAGAGTAGCAGTTCTTGCTTGGGCAGTCCATTCCAGGTAGAGCTTTAGGTGGGACCCCCTTCCAAATCCATTTGGCCAGGGTTCACTTGGACTGGGAGGGAGGGAAAGGAAGCAATCAAGTAACTGTGTTTGAGGATATTGCTGCAGATGTCTTGATAGAGAATGATTTTGATAATGCAGTACCTCGTGTGCAGGCAGTTACTCACAGTCAGGCTTGGAGACAGGCATGCAGTTCTGGTAGCCTGGGGAGACCCAGACAGCACCCACAGCTGAAGCCAGGGCTGGTGAGGTGGCTATTTCAGGGAGGGAGATACCCTGTACAGTGAGCCTGAAGGAGAGCCACAGCTGCTGGTAGGTACTGATGTTCCCTGGCAGAGAGTGACTGCAAGGGCAGAGGTGAGTGTTAGTTCTCAGGCTGACAGTGAGGCACTACCATCAGAGGATATCAGGGCTCCTGTGAAAAAGGTGCTGGGAAGCATCACAAAGAAAGAGACTTGAGACAGGCTCAGCTCCAGACCTTACATTGTGAGATTAGAGGGAGGTAGCTAGGGAGGCACCTATTCTCAAGGAAAAGGGGAGTCTGTATACTGGAACATAAGATTACTGTATAGACAGTGGACCCCTGAGGGAGGGCTCGAAGATGAGGTAATACAGCAGCTAGTAGTGCCTAGAGCCTACCATCTGGCACTTCTAGCAATAGCTCATGACATTCCTTTTGCACATCATATGGGCATAAAGCGTACCAAGAGATACATTATGTAGAACCTTTAGTGGCCTGGGATTGCAAGGGATGTGACAGGGTACTTCAGGACCTGTGAGCTGTGCCAAAAAGTAGGCAAGGTAGGAGACAAGGTCAAAGCTCCTTTGATGCCTTTGCCTGTGATTAAGGATACATTTCAGAGGGTAGCTATGGATATTGTGGCGCCTCTGAGTACCAGACATTCCACAGGGAAGAATTATATCCTGGTGATAGTAGATTATGCTACTAGATACCCTGAGGCACTGTCTCTGTCCTCTATTGAGGCAGAGAAGGTGGCAAATGCTTTGCTAGGGATTTTCAGCAGGGTGGGTTTCCTGAGTGAAATACTGACTGTCAGAGGCACCAATTTCATGTTAGACCTGCTGGCTTGTCTGTGGAAGCACTGTGGGATGAAACACCTAATGACCACCCCCTACCATCCCCAGACTAATGGTCTTGTGGAGAGGTTAAACTCTACATTACAGACCATGCTATGGGCATTTGCAGACCAGTTTAAGAGAGAGTGGGACAAATATTTGTCCCATCTGCTGTTTGCATACAGAGAGATACCCCAGGAATCCATAGGGTTTTTGCCCTTTGAGTTGCTGTGCTGGCATAGGGAGTGGGAGTTTTTAGATTTTTTTTTTTTGTGATGAGTGGGAGGGTGAGTATGATTTCCACAAGGAGTTTGTTGTGGCATATGCCATAAACCTCAGGACAAGGCTTAGGAAGCTCATGGTCTTGGCCCAGGAGAAACTGGCAGGAGCCCAACATCAGAAAAAGGTCTGGTATGACAGGAATGCTCAAGCCCAAGAATATGCTTTGGGACAGCAGGTTATGGTTCTCACTCCTGTCAGACACAATAAGCTGCAGGCAGCTTGGGAGAGACCCTTCAAAGTGGTAAGGAAGGTCAGTGATGTTAACTAGATGGTAGAACTGCCAAGCAGGAGTCAGTGGCACAAATTGTACCATGTTAACATGATGAAGTCTTATCATGATAGGGAGGCCCTGGTGCTGAGTATTTGCAGTAGAAGGCAGAAGGAGTCTGGAGGGATCTATGGTTACATTGAGCCTGCCAGCAAAATGCCAAGTTACTAAGGTGGCGTCTAAGGTTGCAGGCATGTGATATGACAGTGTAGCACCATAGTGGGGTCAGCAATGCCAATGTTTTTTCAAGAAGGGGCTTGGGTTAATATATTCCCAGTCAGGCTCATTCCACTCAAGCAACATTTTTAAAGGGTCACTTGAAAAATTAGCTTGAGTCTTCAAAGGGTGAGAGATGTGACAATGTGAGGTATTGCCAGCTATACCAGGAGAAGTAGGGCAGTGGATGTGTAACATATACCAGCACCAGTTCTCAAATCATTTGATACTAGAACATCTTACATGTGCAATATCTGGATTCATCAGCAGTATCACAGTATTGCTGGTGGGGGTAACATCCACCTTGCAACCACCTGCATATTTTCTCCCCTCTAGTGGGCAGTCACGTTTGAAGATACCAAATAGTAAAGGTTCCAGCAATGAACCCTGTGATACTGTACTGACTAATGTACTGTGTCTATGAGCATAAAAATTCAACTTTAATGCTATACATTCCATTAAGTGACCATTTTTGCCTGAGTTTGTTGTATAATAGTAAATATTCAAATGTTGTAGCTTAGTCCATATTTTTTGCATGCTAGACCATGTCAGATATTTTGCTAGACATTAATTTTATTTATTTATTTACATTTGTTAACTGGGTAGTGTCCAACTGGGTAGAAAAAAATACACGTTTTCAGCAGAGACCCAGGGAGAAAAACTCCACAAGATTACAAATTAGTGAAAGTACAACTATTTCAGAAAAACTAAATTAAAAAATGTTACAAGTCTAAACAAGGAATACAGGTCATATAGGTTATGATAATATCCAATGTTCATAAGTACAGTTAGAGAAACAATATGCAAGCAATGTAATAGATGTGCAGTAACAGAAAATGTCATGCTAGCAATGAGCAGTAATAGGAAGAGAGAAGAGCCAGGAGAAATACAGGGGCAAAGCCAGTTTAAATATTAAATGTAAAGCCATATTAAATAGGGTGTTTGGACATTCACACTTTCACCCATAGCAGCACTGACATTTTCACTGTATGCAACCAATAGTGTGTCTATGCCATTTAAAATTCTGAACAATAACAACATTCCTCAGTAGAGCACCACTACAGCACTACACCTGTAAATGTGAGAGTATGTATGTATATATATATATATATATATATATATATATATATATATATATATATATATATAAACATGTGTGTGTGTATATATATATCTGTATCTATCTATATATATATATATATATATATATATATATATATATATATATATATATATATAATCTCTCTCTCTCTCTCTATATATATATATATATATATATATATATATTTATTTTATTCATTTTACATTTGTTAACCGGGCTAGTCCAACTGGATATATTTCAATTTTCAGCAGAGGCCCGGGGAGAAAAGCTCCACAGTAACATTTAAAAGTTTATAATGTACAAATTGTAAGAGAAAATAAAATGTAAGACAAAATAAAATGAGAGAGCAGTAGATACAAAGTCATACTATTTAAGCAAACACTATATTCAAAAGAATTATTTACACAAAATTAGTTAAAAATAATTAGAGAGCCTCAGCTAAAGAGAAGTATGCTAATTATGAAACACAAAAACTTTGAAAGGAATAAGATACTCTTTCATTAAGATATGTGAGGCTGTTTATAATATGTTCACAGTTTAATTCATCTCCTATTTGCAACAATAATTTAAGACAGTTACCGCTACCCAGGGGTAAGTAGTGATAAAAAGGTAAGAGGAGGCAGGATAGAGAAAAATGGCAAAAGAGAATGCAGACACATAGTCAGGGTAACAGCAAGGGCATAACCAGTGAGTTTTAAGATGTTGCTTCAGCCATTGCTTAAGAGTGGGAAGGAGGGAAGTACTGTTAGATCTGATGGCAACATGTTCCAATATTTTCCAGCAGTATTAGAAAACAAGGAATCACCTGCCAAGTTATTAGACTTGCTAATGCTAGCTAGTAGTTTAGTGGAAGATCGTAAGGAATTGAGGTTTGCATAGGGGGTAATAAGGTTAGAGAGTATCGGTGTGCTGTTAGGTTGGTAGAATATCCTATGGACAATGGTAAGTTGGGAAAATATCAGAATGTTTTTTAGTTCAAGCCAGTCAAGCTGCTTTAGGTTCAGACAGTGGTGAGTTCTAAATGGGTTCCCAGTGGCAAACCTGGCAATGTTATTATAGGAGTTAGTTTAGTGAGATTATTTTTCTTTAGGTTGGTATATATGGGGGAAGCATAAAGAAGAGTGGAGATTGGATGGGAGGGGGCAATTGTAGTTCTGGGTGTTGGTGTTAAGAAAGGTTTTATTCTATACAGGGAGCCCAATTTTCTATTTACAGTTTTTATTGTGTTATTTATATGATTGTCAAATGTAAGGTTATTGTCAATTAAGACTTCTAATAGTTTAGTGGTAGAGTCTGGGGTTATAATGGTGCCATTATTTGATTTGATTGAGAAATTGATTGGGGGGGGGGACTTACTGTTAGGTGTGAAGATAAGAGCTTTTTTTTTTTTGGCATTCAAAAGGAGGCAACGTTTTAGGAACCATGCCTCGACTGAGTTGAATACTGTCTGGGTTAGGGATTGTAGTTCAGATGTGGAGTTGGCAGAACATATGAGCATGGAATCATCTGCATGTTGTATGCAGGTAGCTTGAGGGATTGCTAAGTAAAGGTCATTGATGAATACTGAGAATAGAAGTGGACCAAGAATGGAGCCCTGAGGGACTCCAAGGGAGACTGGCAGGTGGGTTCATAGGTTCATAGGTTCATACTAGGCTATCTGCCCGAGGGCATTTACAAGCCTAGCCCATAGTTTTGTGGCTTACGCCACCCCTTTAGTATAGGGAACTATACCCATTATTTTGCTGTGCCTCTGTTGAGCAGTGACACTGAGGTAATCCCTGGGGTATATCTGCGATCTCCCATCCATTGGTCAAGATTTCTCTTGAACAAGGCCAGCGAGGTGCTCTGCCTCACATATACCGGGATTTTATTCCACAGCATAGGGAGTCTTTGGGTGATGAATCTATCCCTCCAGCGTCCTATTAATAGCCGTGTCGAGGTTTAAGTCTCCGCCCTTGTGGCTCTGACGGATCTAGATTTTTGAGGTGAAGCATATTCATCAAATCTGGGTTTGACATGGCCTTGTATGTTAGGCAAAGGTCACCTCTGAGCAAGCGGTGGCGACTGAATAGAGCTGGAGTTCTTTCAGTCGGGCAGCATAGGACAGATGTTTGAGACCCTTTATCCTTTTGGTGAGGAACTTTTGTGGCCTCTCCAGCTGCTGCAAGTGTCGGGTCAGATACATTCGAATGGGGCATTGTACTCAATCATTGGTCTGATGAGTGATGAGTATAGGGAGACTATGACCTCCCTTGATCTAGATGAGAATCCCTCCATGATAAGGTGGGCAATGTAGAAGGTCTTCCTAACTACTTTAGCTACATGGGTGTCGAATGACAGACTACTATCAACCTGGGTCCCCAGGTCCCTGATAACTTCTTCTATGCTCAGTGGATTGCCACCTATTTGGTAGCTAGGGGTAACCTTGTTTTTCCCGAAGGGTATGACTATGCATTTTTTGGCATTTAACTTTAGGCCATGGCTCTGGCACCAGTTATCCGTTTCTGTGAGACCCTTCTGAAGGATATCTGTGTCAGATGTGTTTTCTACTATGGCGCATAGTTTGCAGTCATCTGCAAACTTTGTCAGCCATAACCCTCCTGTGTTTGCTTGTACTTCGTAAAAGTAGATGCCAAACAAGAGTGGGCCCAGGACTGAGCCCTGTGGTACACCACTTGTGACAGGCTTTGAGTCTGACATGGCGCCAGCAACTCTGACCCTGTGGGTTCTGTCACTCAGCCAGTTTGCAACCCATCTTGTGATGTATGGGTTAACATTTAAGCTGATGAGTTTTTCAATGATACCGAGTGGGGTATTGTATCGAAGGCCTTCGCCAGATCGAGGTAGGCTGTATGGACTGCCTTTCCCTCATCAATGGCTTTGGTGACTGTTTCGAAAAAGTCAACCAAGTTTAGAAGGCATGATCTGCCTTTGACAAAGCCAAACTGGGATGGATCCAAAGTCTGCAAATTCCCTATGTCTTTATTTATGAGGTCCATTATGATCCTCTCCATGGCTTTGCAGATAAGGCTTGTCAAGCTAATGGGCGGTAATTTCCAGGGTCGGTGGAGGCACCGCCTTTGTGAAGTGGGACCACAGTTGCAGTGCGCCACTCCTGGAGTGCGTATCCAGAGGTAAGACTATGATTAAACAGCTGTCCTAGCTGTGGGTTTAATTCCTCGTTGAGTTCGTGGAGCACACAGCCGGGGACACCATCAGGTCCCATGGATGCTGTGTTTTTTGCTTTGGAGAGAGCAGTTCTCACTTGGGCGTTGGAGATGTTTGGGGGGCTGCAATCGCTTGGTATAGATATCTCTCCTTTTGGGGGGAGGGAGAAGTTTGCACTGAACCTGTCAGCCAGTATGTTGGCAATGTCTGTAGGATCAGTAATCTTCACATCATTTTGAACTAGTTCTGAGCATATCTGGGAGGTTTGTTGGGAAGATAGTTTATTCTCCCAAAGGACTGCTTGTTGCCTATTGTTAAGGCAAGACTTAAACCAGAGAACAGCCTTGGTGTCAAGAGCAAGGGATTCAAGAGTTTTTAGGAGTAGGGGGTGGGTGACCATGTCAAAGGCTTCTGACAGATCAATAAAGAGTGCTGATGAGAGGATGTTGTTATTATGGTTTTTATTGATAGAGTCGGTGAAAGATAGAAAGGCCGTGGTGGTACTATGAAATGGCCTGAAGTCATGTTGACAGCTAGTATATTATGTTGGGTTAGGTGGTTAATTAGTTGCTGGTGAATACATTTTCGCATAACTTTAGCTAAGGGTGATAAGAGAGCTATAGGCCTGTAGTTGGAATACTCACTGGAGTTTCCGCCTTTATGTAGAGGGATAATGTGGGAGATTTTCCAGATATCTGGGATTGTACCTTCATTTATGGTTTTGTTTATAAGGATGGATACAGGATAAACAACTGCTTCAGCTGCTTTTTGCAGTTATTCAGATGGTATTTGGTCTGCAGAGGGGGTACATGGCTTAAGTTTATGTATAAGTTTTTGGATGTACGAGGTAGCGATGGGTTGTATTTGGAATGTTGGGAAAGTATTAAGTAAAGCGGTTTGGAGATTAGAGTTGTTTGTGGACAGTTGACAGGCTAGAAATTTTATGGTGTCTGTGAAGAAGGTATTAAAGGCATTGGCAGTTTGAAGGGAGGTATTATCAGCCCCTAGAGGGAGTGGTGTACTGGAGTGCCCTGGGTGAAGGAGTCTATTAACGCTAGACCAGAATTTTTGTGGGTTGTTATGGTGAGATTGCTGTAGTTTACAGTAGTAGTTTTTTTTTGTCAGTCAGTATGGCTTTTTTAGTAGTATTCCTTAGCTGTCTAAATGTTTGTTGCTCAGAGATATTTTTGGATGCTCTCCACTTGGCCCAAGATTTATTCCTAAGCAATATGAGTTGTCTAGTTTATTTTGAAAGCCAGGGGGCAGGTTTGGACTTCATTCTGATAGAAGGTTTAGGAGCATGTTTGTCAAGGATAGTTAAGAATAAATTTAGAGTTGAAATATTTAACTGCCTGCTCAAGAGGGAGAGTTTTTAGTGGGTACCAGTTACAGGCATTAAGTTCATTTTGGAATAATACAGGGTTAAAATGTTTGTTGGTTCGAGAGATTGTGTAAGTAGGGCTGTTAGGGATGTCATTCTTTTGTCTTATAATGTAAGTTAGCATATGATCACTTAAGTCATCTGGTAGAATACCTATCTTGTAAATTTGTTGTTTATTAATGAGTATCCAATCTATGATACTCTCTTTGTTGTTGGGTTTGTTAAGTCTAGTGGTGGTGGTAATAGTTTGACTAAAGTCATGAAGATTAATATGTGATAAAGGATTATGCGTGTTTACACATTTCCAGTCAGTATTAAAATCACCAATTATAATGGTTTCTTGTGGGTAAGAAGTTGATACCCAGCTTAGAATGTCTTTATTATAGAGATATTATTACCAGGGGGTAGGTAGATGCAGATAATAGTTGATGTCGGGAGATAAGAACTTCAGCCTTACTATCCTGAGGTAGGTTATAAGATATGGAGGAGATCTGTAGTGTGGATTTATACAGTAGTGCTACACCCCCACCCCTACATTTTATGCTGTCAAGTCTCAATATGTTGTAACCTGGGGGGATTATTTCATTATCTTTAGTTACAGGTTTTAACCAGGTTACTGTGAGGCAGAGGATATGAAAGGAATGAATATCAAGGAGGGCATGGAGATGCACAATTTTATTATTTATACTGCAGATATTGAGATGACCTAAAAATAAAGAATTTGAGAGACAGGTTTGGGTAGTTAGGGTGGGGGGAGTGGTAGAAGGAGTTGTAAAAGTTGGGATGTTTGTTGGGCCTGGGTTAGGGTGGATGGATATATCTATATCTATATAAATGTATTTATATATATATATATATATATATATATATATATATATATATATATATATAGTTCCCTATCAGAAGCCTGAAACACTAAAAGCTTGAAAATCAAAATCCTGAAACCAAAAGCCTGAAAATTCAAAATCCCGAAAACCCAAAATCCTGAAACTCAAAATCCTGAAAACACAAATAATGCTAATATGTCACTATAAAGACACTAATATCTACCAACTGACCCTGACCCTAACCCTAACCCTAAGGTCCGTCAATATCGCACACTCACCTGACCCGCGCCTAACCTAACTCACTTAAACCGCCCCTAACCCCAATATTTGTCACTATTGCATACATGC
>NC_056743.1:1360436735-1360501735 GCF_019279795.1 Protopterus annectens
CTTTTTTACCTTTGCTGATAACTTTAGTTTATTATTTGCAATAATCTACAATATCTCTTAGTTTGTTCTAATACTGCATGTTGCTTTTATCACGTCTATATTTCTAAGTATTTTTGCTGATTTGTTCCCACTTCTATGCTCTTCTAACAGTGACACTTCTTGCCTTAATTACTTTATAGTTTTCTTTATTCGATGCATCAACGATATATTTGATTTCTTCCCTTCTTTTCCCTTATTGCCCCATGTTCTTGGTTTAAGGCTTTATCAGTTGTTAATTTAGCTGCACAGTAATATATCCTACTTGCTTCTGTTATATCACATGAATTTCTGTTAAAACAAATGAACACAGTAATCAAGACTATTATCAGACTTCTAACATTTGGGTTTTACTGACTTTCTGTAATTTGTTTCTTTCATTGATCTTAATATGTCTAGCTATCTCTATTTTAAATCAAGCAACTCTTCCCTTAGATCGTTTTCTTCTAAGCTGAGGGCACATTCCTTGTTCTCTGTTTCCTATGCACGTTCTACAGAAAACCTTACATCTTCCTGTGACATCGTCTCTTCAGCTGCATCCTGCATCATCCATTGTGCTTTCAAATGGGAACTCATTGGCCTCTCTCCACAATGTTGACTGAGTCAGAGTTGCCAATGTATCCTGTTCCTTCCCTTGGTGTGCAACTCCAACTGAACTTTTATACTGGTTTACTACTGAAAGCTCCAAAGTATCTTCATATGGCAACTGATCAGATGTTTCCTAATCTACTGGTTTCTCCTTAATTTTGGGGTTCATCATTATATCCTGCTGTGGTGTTATCAGAGTTAGATTTTCTACGATAAATTCTTTACTTCGCTGGTACTCCATAACCTCAGTTTCTATTTCTTTAAGGTCTCTATTACTAATCCTCTTTTCTACTTTTCCTCTTTGTTTTCTTATTTTATATATTGTAAAATTTTCCATACCAGGATACCTTTGCCTGTATTTTTCTTCAAATATCTTTGTTGCTGGTCTTTTTGTATTGACTAATTTTGCTTTCTCCTTTGCATAAATATTGCACAGGGTCCTGGGTTCGATACACTGTTGGAAACTCCTGGTGTTCTGGCTTGAGTGTGATTCTCAAACAATCCGGAAATATATTGCTGACTGATAAGTATATTTCTTGGCATTTTAACCTTTCAGAGTTCTGCATTGTCTTAATTTTGCCTGACTGAATTATTTTATATATATATATATATATATATATATATATATATATATATATATATATTTCCGGCATTGTTTTATGTTTCTCATCTGTCCTGAAACTGTTTCCCCCTATTCCTGTGATGAAGTTTATAAAACTGGTCTAACAACTTTTGTGTTATCTGAGTGCTTCAAGGCTTGCTGTTTTAAAAAATAGTTTCGGTTTGTAAATTCCTTCTTACACTGTTGGAAACTCCTGGTGTTCTGGCTGGAGTGTGATTCTCAAACAATCTGGAAATATAATGCTGATTGATAAGTATATTTCTTGGCATTTTAACCTTTCAGAGTTCTGCATTGTCTTAATTTTGCCTGACTGAATTATTGTTTGCCTGACTGAATTATTTTATATATTTTCTGGCATTGTTTTATGTTTCTCAAGTGTCCTGAAACTGTCCCCCCCCCACCCTGTTCTTGTAGTGTTGTTATAGTTGGTGGCTTTGCAGTTGCCCACCCCTGCTATAAATTTGATCTGGGACACCCCTCCCAGTCTGGTGTTCACTCTACTTAATACAGAGATAGAATTTGAGAAGGCCAACCCACTTAGGTTCTTAACCTTGAATTTTTCTGCTCCTTCTTCCTCTCTCCTTGCACTTTACTAAAACAAAATTGCACTTTATTTTGCTTTTGTATCTTCTTAAACATACTCAATTGTATTTATTCTGTTTCATTTATTACTGCTTGGTAGTAGCCTGATTAAATTGTAACTGTTATTCTAAGCCTTTTGGTTTAAGCACTTGGGCTCCAGACCAGTTGTTTTACATTAAGAATGTTTGTGGTCTGCACTGTTGAGGCAGGACATGTAGCTTACATCCTTCTAAGTTGGGAATTGCTGATTGAAGGTTCAGTGTCTGTTATTCTAAAAGTGTATTAGTTCTGGTTAAAGCACTTGGGCTTCAGGCCAGTTATTTTTCATTAAGAAGGTTTGTGGCCTGCACTCTTGTGGGAGGAGAGGCTAGATTCTGCCCTTCTGAGCTGGGAATTTCTGGTTAAAGGCTTATTGTGCCTGCTTATTTAAACTGTTTCTTTCTGAAATTGGTGTGTCTTGTCTGCTGTAGCATAGACTAGATTCAGGCATCCAGAGTCTAACTTTGTTTGTATAACTTGAGCACTAATCCAGGACATCTTTTTTGGACAAGGTTTCCCTGCACCCTAGTGGCAGGAGTGTGCAGTTAGATCTTGTCTGATTGAAGACTGCTGGAACAGGGTTCAGTCTTGAGCTTTTTTACTGGTTAATTGGGTAATTTGTTTAAATCAGTTTGCTCGTCTTCTATTGTTATATAGAAAAAAACTGCACTTTATTCATCTGCTTTTCCTGTATTTGTGTTTCTTCCTACTTTATTACTTTATTTTGCTTTTGCTGCGTATTCTTAAAAGTACTTAACTGCATTTATTACTGCTTGCTAGTAGCCTGATTAAATTGTACCTGTTATTCTAAGCCTTTGGTTGAAGCACTTGGACTTCAGACCAGTTGTTTTACATTAAGAAGGTTTGTGGTCTGCTCTGTTGTGGCAGGAAAGGTAGCTTACATCCTTCTAAGTTGGGAGTTGCTGATTGAAGGCTTAGTATCTGTTATTCTAAAAGTGTATTAGTTCTGCTTTAAGCATTTGGGCTTCGGGTCAGTTATTTTACATTAAGAAGGTGTGGTCTGCACTCTTGTGGGAGGAGAGGGTAGATTCTGCCCTTCTGAGCTGGGAATTTCTGGTTAAAGGCTTATTGTGCCTACTTATTTGAACTGTTTCTTTCTGAAATTGTTACATCTTGTTTGCTGTAGCATAGACTAAATTCAGGTCTGCTGAATCTAGCTTTGTTTGTATAACTTGAGCACTAATCCACACTATTTTTTTGGAGAAGGTTCCCCTGCACCCTAGTGGCAGGAGTGTGCAGTTAGAACTTGTCTGATCAAAGACTGCGGGAACGGGGCTCAGTTTTTATCTTTTTATTGCTTAATTGGTTAATTTGTTTAAATCAGTTTGCTCATTTGCTACTGTTATATTAAAAAATACACTTTATGCATCCCTGCTTAGCTAGGGCTAAACTATTCCCAGCACCATAAAGTCTGCTCTTCAAATTTTCCCTTAGAACTCACCAGTTTTTTAGTTTTAGCACTCAAATCTGTTTCTTTGATCTCAGCACTTGTTCAGAACTCATTGTAAGCACTAACTAAGCTACAAATTACTACAGCACTCAACTTTCCTCACTTGTCTACAGGAAAACAGATTTAGTACTTAGTAAATAAGCACCTCTCCAGGCTTCTCCTGTCTACCTGATGAATCTGGGCATCTTGGGGCAATGCAGCAATTGCCTCATGTACACAGACAACCCTCTCCTCCTACCACCCAACACTACAACCTGTGAGTGATGCACTTATATAGCCAAACTGGATGCAAAACTCTCTTCACCCAAGACTGGACTAGACAGTCAAGAGGAAAAGGTAAAGACTTGCACCACACCACACTCATCACATAGTCCCTCAAAACTTACACCAACAAAACACACACACAGAAACATAAAACACACACCTACATTCATGGAGGCTCTCAATAAAAATCTTCTCAAGCAACAGAGACCTCCAAAGCAGAAACGCAAGCAACCTCCGCCCCCCAACACAACCCAAATGACACATAGCCCACAAAGTCAGTGTGCCACTCAACCATAGCCCATAAGGCATAACAAAGTACCCAACACTCTAGTCATAGGTGACTCTATAGTCAGGCACACTGATGTTCCAGTCATCAGGCTAAACAAGCAGAAAGTTACTGTCAGTTGCCTGTCGGGTGCCAGGATCCACCACATAATGCACGGACTCAGGTCACTCCACAAGTACAAATATGACTCTGTCATTGTCCATGTTGTTGTGAATGACCTGAGATGTACCTCCATGGACTACATGAAAAGAGACATGGAGGAGCTCTCCCATCTTGTAGCCTAGGCAGGTATGACCCTAGCCCTGAGTAGCATCCTGCCATCACCCAGAATGATACCAAAGTACAAGGACAAAATGATTGTCTCCAACAATTGGCAAAGCTTCTGGTGTCATTCTAAGGGGATCCAGTATCAGTCTGCCTGAGATACATGATCGACAGACCACGATGCTTTGCCAGAGATGGCCTGCACCTGTCACCTTTGGGATTCCAGACACTGGCTAAGGCTCTTGCCACCCCTATAGTGCCTTTTTTTAGGCAAGGTTAAAATGACAAATTTGCCACCGTAACAGGTCGAAGCAAGCAAAATCTGAGGGTAATGCTACTCAATGCTAGAGGTCTAAACCTCAAAATGCATTCACTCAAGGCACTCTTAAAATGGAGAACATCAATATCTGTGCAGTAACAGAAACCTGGTTCAAGGCTCCAGAGAGCACCCCTGCATTACCAAGCTATAACTCATACCACACTTTTTGCCACCTAACCTGAACCAAAACACTAAAGGTGGAAGCATGTCCATATTCATTAAGGATATCCACAACTCCAGGCTAGTTGCTGAGCATAATGCATCTGAGATTATCCAAGTGCAACTAACTCTGTCAAGACTGCAATCCAAATTGTAACTTGCTACAGATCCCCCACCATGGCCCAGGATTCCCAGTCCTCATTTCTTGATACACTGGAAAATATTAGGGCCCAACCCAACACCCTAATAATGGGTGATTTCAACTACCCCACCATTAACTGGGAAAACTACTCATGTACAAACTCTTTTGCTCAACGTTTTCTGGAATTTATAAATTCCAATGCCTTGGATCAACTTATCCACATCCCCACCAGGGGCAGCAATATCCTAGACCTGGTCATTGCCAACATGGGCAACTGGTGTTCCACACCAGAGGTCAATTCCTCATTGGTCAGATCTGACCACAAGCTAATCACCCTTGACATCCACATCCCGCCCCCACCCCCCATTATGGAAATCACCATAAAACATTTCTCCAAAGCCAACTTCATGCTTCTTAAGACAGAAGTGGCAAACTTCACAATACCAATGCAGATGGACAATAGAGGTAGGACTGCTGAATCCTACACAAATGCACTTTATAAGCACTTACATGAGTGCATGGATTGTGCTATCCCTAACAGAACCAAGATGCCATCCTCCAAAAAAAGGATGCCAATCTGGTGGTTCTCTGCCATAAACAAACTCTATAACAGAAGAAAGAAACTGTTGCAAAAAGAGTAAAATCCCATAAATGGTGGAACTCCCTGGTCAGCCTCAGTAAGAAGCTTAATTGCCTCATAAAATCCTCCAAAACTAGTTACAAAAACAAAATCACCACTGATTCTACAGACAACCACAAAGCATTCTATAACTATGTCAAGTACTCACAATGGCACTAAATATACAGAACCAACTGATATTGCCAACATCTTGGCAGATAGGTTCAGTGCTAACTTTACCCCCCTCTAACCCCCTTAAGGGCCCATCTCTATACTGGAAGAATGCAAAGTTCCTGTCATCACGGCTGTACAGGTAAACACCAAACTCTCTAAAGCCAGTAACACAGCATCCATGGGACCTAGCAACATCCCAGGCTGCGTTCTACATGAACTACAGAATGAACTGGCACCCCACCTAAGCAGCATGTTCAATCATAGCCTCACCTCAGGCTTTGTGCCCACTGAATGGCACACAGCGACGATTATCACACTCCACAAAGGGGAGCCACCACAGACCCCGGAAACTACTGCCCCATTATCCTAATGAGCCTGGTCTGCAAGGCCATGGAGCGTATCATCATGGAACATATAAACAAAGACATTGGTAATCTCCAAACTCTGGACCCCACCCAGTTCGGGTTTGTAAAAGGCAGATCATGTCTCCTAAACCTGACAGACTTCTTTGAAGTGGTCACCAAAGCCGTAGATGATTGTAAGGTGGTTCACACGGCCTCTCTAGATCTCGCCAAGGTTTTTGACACCATCCCCCACTCTGGAATTATAGGCAAACTCACTAAACTAGGTATAAATCCCTATGTCCTGAGATGGGTTGCCAACTGGCTCACTGACAGAACCCACACTATGAAAGTAGCAGACTCCAAATCCGACTTCAGACCAGTGACAAGTGGAGTACCACAGGGTTCAGTCCTGGGTCCTCTCCGGTTGGTATCTACTTTTCTGACGTACAGGCTAACACAGAAGGTTTTTGGCTAATGACATTCACAGATGACTGCAAACTAGGAGCCATAATTGAAACTCCTAACAATGTGGATGTCCTACAAAAGGGCCTCACTGAGACAGACGCCTGGTGTCAAAGCCATGGCCTCAAGGTCAATGCCAAAAAGTACATGGTCATCCCCTTTGGTAAAAACTCTGTACCCATGAGCTACCACATAGGTGGTAGTCTACTTAACACTGAAAGTGTGATATGAGACCTTGGGACACAGGTGGACAGTAGTCTCTCCTTTGATAATCACATCACCACAGTAGTCAGGAAATCCTTCTACATAGCATACCTCATCACAAAAGGTTTCTCATCCAGGAAAAAATAATTCATTGTTCCCCTCTACTCGTCACTCATTAGACCCATTATAGAGTGCAACGCCCCTTTTGGTATGTTCCTCACAAGACATCTACAACAACTGGAAAGGCCACAGAAATACCTCACAAAGAGGATTACTGGCCTCAAACAGATGCCCTATGCAGACTGTCTCAAAAAACTCCAGCTTTACTCTGTCACATATTGCCTACTCAGAGGCAATCTCTCCCTAACATACAAAGCTATGTCAAACCCAGAGCTGTTGGACATGCTCCACTTAAAGAAATCCCAATCCCTCTGAGTTACAAGCTCTAGGGACCTAAACCTTGCCACCACAATAAACAAAACATGCTGGAGGGATATATTCCTGTCCCAGAGACTTCCCATACTCTGGAACAAACTACCTATCTTCATCAAACAAAGCTCCTCATTAGCACTCTTCAAGAAGAATCTTGATGATTGGATGGGAAATAGGAAATTCACCCCAGGGATCACCTCTGTGGCTCTGCTTGACAGAGGCACAGGAAAATAATTTTCTTGGGTGGTGAAAGCCAGGGTACCTTATTGGCTAGGCTTATATAGGCCCCAGGGCCGATAGCCTAGTACCTACCTATGAACCTATGAATCTATGAACCATATTAAATCTCTTTTTGTTTCCCATACCTATATTTTGTCTTCAGATGTCTCCTGCTCCTCCTGTTTCTCCTTACTTGGGGACTCACTGTTCCATCATGCTGTGATAAATATTTTACTTTGCAGGTATTCCATAACTTCTGCTTGTACTGTTTAACTTCTGCTTTACTAATCTTCTGTTCTACATTCTCTGTTTGTGATCTTTTTTTTTTTTTTTTGTATTGTGAAATTTGTCCTATCTGGATGCATTTGCCTGTATATTTTTCTTTGAGTATCTTTGGGGATGCATTTTTTTGTACTGATTAATTTGTCTTTCTCCTTTGTATAAATATTTACCTTTTCAGATCTCTCTTTCTTTCCCATGTCCATGTTTCTTTTCTATACCTTTCAAAAATCTCTAAATGTTGTTCTTTATATTTTCAAAATTCCTCAATCACTTCTTTTTCCAAATGGCCCAAGGTTTCTTGGTCTGTATAATGTTTTTTTATGACTCTGTTGTATTGATGAACACAAATTTGCATTTGAAGCTTTTGACAGTTTTTCTTGTGCAAGTATTTTTCTTTCCTCTAATTTCTCTCTTAATCTATTTGTATATCTTCCGTCCAGAAATTGTGGGCTTCTTACATAATAGTAACAGTGCATAATTTCTTTCTTATTTTCAATAGTTCACTCTATCATCTTTATGGTTCTTCTTTTGATTATCAGTTTTTGTGATTTATGTGGACTACTACTTCCTTCTACAACGGGGGGGGGGGGCATCATGTATCTTACATGACACTGATGAGTATCCTATGCATATGAAGAAGCAGGCACTTTTAGGCTGGCCCCATAAATAGGTGAGACCATGAAATAATAGGCAAGAATATAAAAAATTTTCATCATAGCTTCATTTGCTGACACCCCCCCATTAATACCCAGTCAACAAACAGAGGCCATGCAACACCATCCTCCTTAAGCTTGGCTACTTGTTTTCAGCAATGTCAAGTTTATTGTAGTGCTTTCCCTTCCAAAAGAACATTAAATATTTGTTAGTGATTTCCAGATATGCAACACTTTGATTTGCATGACTGTTATACAAAATAACATTATGCAACCTTTTCTGTTTTTTTTTTCTGCATTATTCACCTTAATTCACACCTGAACAAATACTTAAGAGCATCAACTGGACTTCAAAACCCCATTAGACACATACATGTCATATTTATACATGCATGTGTGTGTGTGTGTGTGTGTGTGTGTGTGTGTGTATGTGTGTGTGAGAGAGAGAGACATCACAACCAGTCAAATGCCATGTGTTTTTTTTACAAGAAACATCTTTATTAAATTATCATGTGTGACAGAGACAATCTTAACATTTATATAAATGAAAATAAATCATAGCGGCGCAATCTCAGTTGCAAACATTATACCTTACAAACTGTGCCAACACAACTGTAGCTGCAGACATTAAACATCACTTTTTTTTTTTTTTTTTTTCAATAATAATTCTTTATTTTATTTTTTCCAAACAACTAATACAGTACTACCAACTACTTACAATATGTACATGAATGCTTCCAACAGTTACATAGAATCATTATACATACCTATACACTTCTAAAAAAAAAAATAATGAAGAAAAAAGAACTAGTAACCATATAAGACTTATCTCAATAAAATTCAACAGTTATTCAGTTTTTCCCAGCGAATAGTGGAATGGAACTTTAAGCTAATACAATGTTAAAGATTTGTTCCCATATTTTTGTATTGTTTACATTTTTCTTATGATCACTAATTAGAAATTTATGTGCTAGAATATGTTTGGTGGCTACTATCTTGAAATTTTGCCATGATGTCTGTAAAGGGTTCAACCAATTGGAAGCTATATATAACTTCATCAACAAAAAAATATTGACTAGTATAATTCTTTGGGTTCTTTCCAAGTTGGGTGGTGGAATATGTAAAATCGTAAATTCCCAGGAGAGTGTGGAATGTTGATATCCCATTTTTTGTAGTTGAAGTTTCAAGGAATTCCAGAGTTTGAAAATACATTTACAACTCCAAAACATATGTAGGAGGTCGGCTGTTTGATCTATACAATATGGGCATTTTGGTGAGTTCTTTGAGTTAAATTTGTGTAGAGTGAGGCAGATAATACGCATTATTAAATATCATCAATTGGGTAAATAATAGCTTCTGAAGGGACACAGATTTTATGGTTAAGTGAATTGCTTTTAGTATTTTACTTTCTTCAATTGTCAACAATTTCTCTCTCCAGTATTTGGAAATTAATATTTGATTATTATATTTTATTTCTTTAATCAAACCATATGCTGCAGTTATATATTTACATTCCTGTGTAAGGGTTTGCCATAAGTTCAGACACATGTTTAAATCTTCTTCTTTAATTATGTCATTTCCTTTACTAAGGTAACTTATTGATAGGTCTTTTAATTGTCTTATTATAATTAGATACGATTTGGGGAGATTCAACTCTTCTAAAATATTGTGAATCGGGATACCTAAAAAGGATATAAATCAAGTAGGGTTAAATTAATTATAAGTGGGAATTTCTTAAGGTCTATCAGCTGGTTACCAATTTTCAGATTTGGATTTTTGTGAAATGGTTGAAGAATTATCATACTTTGCAAAAGATTTAATGAGTTAAAGAGATTTTGTACTGAAACTATATATGTTTTGATATGTTCCAACACGAAGTACACTTTAAGAGTATTTTTGTTTAAAAAGGTAATGCCTTGCAGTTAATATCCAATTCCTTGACATGTTTATGATTAAGAACCAGCCATTTGGGAACCCATTTCGAGTTACACCCATCAAAGTTAATTATTCTTAAAAGTCTATTGGTGTTTATTATTAAATAATATGTTTCGAAATTAGGTAGATCCAACCCTCCCCTATTTTTTGGAGCCATCAATTTATCATACGATATCCTAACTTTTCTAGGTTCCCATAGAAATCTAGCTAGTTCTGTATGAAGCTGTTTGAAGAATTTTTTGGAGATTTGAACTTGTGATGCTCTAAAAATATATAGTAATCTAGGAAGTATATTCATTTTAATAATTGAAGTCTTTGCCATTATTGGTAATTTCAGATTATCCCATCTTAAACATCACTTTTAATATATCCAGTCATTGCCAGTCAACCATTGCATAGCTCATTCAAATCCTGCCTTCTTTTAAACATTGTTCCTCCTCTGCATGTAGTGGTCCCACATTTCCCTTTTTCCCTGTGTAATTTACTCCTCCTTTTCTAAAGATCCCAGTTCCAGTTGTTTTATCTCTGTTACCATCTTTGTTACTTCTAGTAAAGTTGGTTTAGATTTTTATTTCCATTTTCTAGTTATTGCTTTTTTTGGCAGCCATCATAATTAGACTCAACAGGGGCTTACTATGTCTAGATAATTCCAACTCTGTATCATAACTCAAAAAAATCATTTCCCTACTCACTTCAATTTGCTCACCCAGCATCTTCGACTGAGCAGTCTGCAGGGAATATTTAAAGTCAGCCAACTAATTACACTCCCAGAAAATATGTTCACAGTTATTTCTTTCTTCCCCATCACATCTCCAACATTTGCTGTCTACTTGAGGAAAGATTCTTTGGAATCTGCTTGGGGTATAAAATATTTATGTAAACACTTCCAGGTAAAGATTGTAAATCTTCTAGACTTTGTTGCATATTTGGGAGACATACATGCATCCCCTCATTGTTTCTGTGTGAATTGCTTATCCAGTCTCTCTTCCCAATTCTTCCTAACCTCTTCTGATTGATTCTTATAGTTATCTTGTAATATTTTATACGCTCTACTAATTATTCCTTTCTTAGCAGCATCTTCTGTTATAGATTCTACTAAAAACTCTACCAGTGCTAGTCTTTTGTTTAGGATCCTCTATTTCTTTCTCTTTGCCTGTACTCTAATATCAGTCCTTAATATATAAGACAATCTCTCACCTGCAATCCAAATAAGTTCTTGGCATCTTACCATTCTATTACATTTCCCTCTCTAGTTGTTTGCTCTCAAGACCTTGGATCTTTTGCCAGTTTTCTTCAATGTACTCCCGCCCCCTCTTGCCTATTGTCTTTATCCCTAATTGCAGTAAATGCCGCAACGTTCATCACACGATATTTTATTTATTTATTTATTTTCAGTCTGATGACTGGGGAGGTCCACTGGGCTCAAAGAACCCGTTTTCAGTGGAGGCACAGGGAGAAAAGCTCCAATAATACATAGTATAATCTCTATAATATAATGTGCAATGCATAGTAGAAACAGAAACAAGCTCAGCAAATTTTACATACAAACTAGCAAAAAAAAAAAAAAAAACTAACCAAATGTTAAGCAGTAGCTTAGAGAATGATGTGAGCATATTTATATATTTAGTGGTTGAGAACAGTGATGCAAGGTTAAATTAATACAATGATATAGAAGTAACATTAGCATGGATGAGTTCTTTATGCATGAATAATAGCATAAGTTAGATTAATACAGAGGTTTAAATCCTCTGAAGTGGTATAGAGGAAACATTTACATGAAGGCAGTACAGAGGCTTAAACAATAGTGTGTAAGGAAGAACAAACTTTGTGTGTGATAAAGTATTTATGTGATGAGCAGCTTAGGTAGGTGGAGTGCAATTGCATTTCCATTTTTGGGAGAGGTAAGAATGCAGCAGAGTTTTGAACTGTTCAGAGTTCTCAGAAGTTCTTAAGGATGGAGGGAGAGAATTCCATTTTTTGGGGACGGAGAAGGATAGCAGAAGCTGATCTGCGGGACGGTTTGGTTTATAAACAGAGATTAGATTTTGGTGGATAGATCTTAGAGTTGTGTTTGGGGTGTAAAGTGTTAGGATGTTGGATAGTGTGGGTCATATAGTTGGTTTGAAAATGAGCTTGTGGGTGGTGATGAGTTGGAGGTAGTCAAGGTAGTTTGGGAGTTCTAGCCAATGTAGCTGGTGGAGAGGTTTACAGTGATGATTGCAGTATTTGGAGGTGGTGGCAAACTTTTAGATTTTATTGTAACAAAATTCTAGTTTAGAAGAGATGGAGGAAGATACGCTGGTAAGTAGGGAAGCACCATGCATTACTGAAGATAGTGGCGAGGGTCTGTCTTGTTGACGAGGAGAGGAAGTGGGAGTTTCTATACAGCATGCCAAGTTTCTGATGGGTTTTCTTTATATTTAGCTGAATATGGATATCGAATTTTAGGTGTTCGTCGATAGTAACTCCAAGAAGTTTCGCAAAGGGAACAACCTCTATAGTGGAGTTGGCAAGCCTTGTAATCTTGAAAGAGGTTTTGTCTAGGTGGATAGATTTTGAGGGAGAGAATAGAAGGGTCTTGATTTGGTGGCATTCAAATAGAGGTGATTTTGGAGCATCCAGTTCTCTGTGGTTGAGAAGGCAGTTTGTGTTTTTGTTTCTAGGAGGTTTGATGCAGAGCAAACTAACGTTGAGCCGTTTGCATATTGCACTATCTTGGTGTTAGGAATGGCTGCATGGAAATCATTAATGAAGATACCGGAAGAGTATAGAGCCAAGAATGGATCCCTGGAGTACTCCAGTTGGGGTGGGAAGGAAGGCTGAGGTGCCAGTCTTCCATTTTACCGCCTGAGATCTGTTGGAGAGGTAGCTGTTGAACCAGGTAATGGTGTTTTGTGAGAGGTTAAGATTGGAAAGGTGGTGAAGATGTTGGGTATGGGAAACTGGGTCGAAGGCCTTAGAGAGGTCAAGGATGACTGTGGGTATGAGTTCTCTGGAGTCTCAGGCATGGTTAATGATGTCTAGAAAGGAGAGAAGAGCTGTTATTGTGCTATGGCCAGGACGGAACCCATGTTGGGTTAGAGTGAGGAGTTGGTTATGTGTAATGAATGGCATGAGCTGGAGGTGGATGCATTTCTCAAGAATTTTTGAAATAGGGGAGAGGATTGCTATGGGTCGGAAATTGGAGATGTTATTATTTTTGCCTCCTTTATGGTAAGTGATCACTGATGGAGTCTGGTAAGGTGCCAGAGTGGAAGATTTTATTAGGGTGGGAGACAAGGATCCAGTCCAGTATGGAGCCTGTGGGGTTATTTTTATTAGGTCTGGTTATAGCATTTGTGAGTTGAGTGAAATTACATAGATTGATTGAAATGGTGGGGGTTATTGGCAGTAATTTTGTTCCAGTAGATGTTCACATCTCCTAGGATATATGTCTCAAGCTTGATATTATATGAGGCCCATAGAAGGATCTCCTCAAATGCATTAATGTTGTTTCCAGGGGGGATATAGAGGGCTATAAAGCAAATGCTTTTCTGGTCATTTAGTTTGAGATTTCCTATGACTAGTTCAGCATTGTTAAACTGTGGAATAGGGTTTTGGTAGGGAGTGATACAGAGTTGGCTAGAGTAGATTAAGGCTACTCCTCCACCCTTCTTTTTTAGGTGGTCTTGTCTAAGTACTTGAAACCCTAAGGGTAGTATGTCAGAGTCTGAAATATGGGGTTTTAGCCATGTCGCAGAGACTGCTGCTATGTCAGGTTGGGTTTGGGATAGCCAAGCATGGAAGTCGAATAATTTGTTTCTTAGGCTCTGGGTATTGATGGTCAAGATCTTTAGGTTTTGGGGTTGGTAGTATGGGAGGTAATGGGGGGAGATGGATTACTCCTGGTACTAGGTCCTGGGTTGCGGTGAATTTCTCCTGCTACGCATAGGAAATTAAATGGGAAAGAGAGCAGGGGTTTGGATTTGCTCCTGGTGTTTGGTGGGAGGTATGATAGCACTTTGGGAAGATGATGCTTTGTTGAGGTAGGTAGGAGTTTAAGTTTAAAGCAGAGAAGTGGGTTTGGAAGCATTAGGGAGGAGGATATAGTGTGGAAATGAGATGTGGCAGTGTTGTGATTTGTGACAGGGGAGATGGTGAGGTGAGGAGTGAATAGGAAAGAAGGGGGTAGTTTGTAAGAGGAATAGGAGGTGGCATGGTAAAGAGGTATTAGGAGTAGTAGGCTAAGGGAAGGGATGAGAATGGTTTGACGAAACATGGTGTGGTGTAGGTATGATGGAATAGTTGTGGGTTAGGTGTTGAGGATGTAATAAGATACTTGTTGAAAGTGTAGGAGGGAGGAGTATGGAAGTGTTTCTATCATCTGGTGCACTGGTCAAATACCATCTAATGCATTGATTGACCATCATCTAGCACACTGGTCAAATACCACCTAGTGCACTGGTTGAATATCATCTAGTGTACTGGTTGAATACCACCTAGTGCACTGATCGAATATCATTTGGTGCACTGGATGAATATCATCTAGTGCACTGGTCAAATATCATCTAGCGTACAGGTCGAATATCATCTAGTGCACTCATTGAATATCATCTAGGACACTCAACAAATACCATCTAGTTGAATACCATGTAGTGCACTGGTTGAATATCATCTAGTGCACTGGTCGAATATTATCTAGTGCACTCATTGAATACCATCTAGTTGAATACCATGTAGTGCACTGGTCAAATACCTTGTAGTACACTGGTCAAATATCATCCTGTGCACTGGTTGAATATTACCTCTGCTGTATCATGTACGATAATAAATGCAGTCCTCATAGGTTTGCACTTCTAATCATAACTGTACACCTACATCCAATAAAAAGCGCATATGAGAAGCTCACACTCTTCTCAGTACTCCATACATCTATCAAAAAAATGAGCAATGACTGTTATATCAGCAACATCTACCTCTTTCCCATCCATTCCACACACGTATAGAACATACTAAATACCAGAAACTGCAGAAGCCATTCCTAACACTTCTGAGCACACAGAGTGACGCGACCCTTCAAAACATAAATAAATTTATATGGGGTGGGGCTTCATCCCTTTTATATATATTTTTCTGTGTGCTTATTTTTCTGTGTGTGTGTGTGTGTGTGTGTGTGTGTGTGTGTGTGTGTGTGTGTGTGTGTGTGTGTGTGTGTATGTGGGGGCTCCATATTGAAATGTCTGTGTGTGTGTGCGTGTGTGTGTGTGTGTGTGTGTGTGTGTGTGTGTGTGTGTGTGTGTGTGTGTGTGTGTGCGTGTGCATGTGCATGTGTGTGTGTATGTGGGGGCTCCATATTGAAATGTCTGTGTGCGTGTGTGTGTGTGTGTGTGTGTGTGTGTGTGTGTGTGTGTGTGTGTGTGTGTGCGTGTGTGTGTGTGTGTGTGTGTGTGTGTGTGTGTGTGTGTGTGTGTGTGTGTGTGTGTGTGTGTGTGTCTGTGTGTGTGGGGACTCCATTTTGAAATGTCAGCACTTGAAACTCCAAGTGCTGTCACACAAGAAAAAAAGGACTGAAAGTGCAGGAGAAGAGTGAATCACTCTTCTCCTTTAAACGTTATCAGGGGTCCAAGTCCCCTGCTCCCATTGATATGGGGCAAGCCCTCCCACACATCCCCTGAAATTATATATAACTCTGAGATCACTGTAAATCAAAGGAAAGGGAATAATTTGAGAAAGGACCATTTGGGACTTAATATATTTAAGTCTGTTTTTTTTGGCCATTCTGTTTCTATGTAGCAGGTCACAACATTTCAAATGATTCCTGTCTGTATGTATCTGAGCTCCATACTGAAATGTTGCCAGCATGCAGGAAAAAAAAGATTGAAAATGCAGGTGAAGAGTAAATCTTGAACATCGATGTTTTCCTTTAAAATTCTTTTTAGCAGCGGGCTCCATATTGAAATTTGTGTGTGTGTGATGGAATTTCTGTGTGTGTGTGTGTGTGTGTGTGTGTGTATGTATGTGGGGGCTCCGTATTGAAATGTCTGTGTGTGTGTGTGTGTGTGTGTGTGTGTGTGTGTGTGTGTGTGTGTGTGTGTGTGTGTGTGTGTGAGTGTGTATGCGTGAGTGAGTGTGTGTGTGTGTGTGTGTGTGTGTGTGTGTGTGTGTGTGTGTGTGTGTGTGGGTGTGTGTGTGCGTGTGTGTGTGTATGTGTGTGTGGGTGGGTGTCTCACCAAAGGCAATAGATAGATATGTTTACAGTCTGTAAGAGTGAACATTCGTAAGACTGAATACTCTTACAGGTTGTTTTTCAGTCTTTTAGATGCTTTCTGTGAGAGGTTACAGAACACTGTGATCTGTGAATTTGCTCTTAGCCAGCAGTTATTCAATCTCAGAGTTGGCATATATAATAAGCAGAGGGTATGGGGAGCAGGGCTTGTACTCTGCAAAAAAATTTTTTTTCCTTATTTTGTTTTCATTCTGAAAAGATTGCTCTTTTTGTACTGGCTCAAGTAGCAGTTCACTCAATGATAAGGCTATTATGTTTATCTAAACAAATCCCTAGTGAGGTTGAATAGCCTTAGTGTCAAGACTTTCCCAACCCATAAGGGAAAAACTTTAAACTACAGAAAAACTGGTACACCAGTACTTCATAAGCATTGAAATTGCTGACTAAGACTCCTTAAAAAAATCAGGAAAAATAACTATGCACTGCAGACAACCTCATTTGAGTCTTCAAAGTATTGAGGCACTTTTAAATTGATTAGAAATCAATACTTCTTTACTGATGATAGATGAACATTTTCTTCCTTATTTAGACTTTGTCAAATCATAAATAAAAAAGTAATTTAATATTGTGGGTGACAGGTACCCAGTATTATATAAAATAAAAAAAAGTGAACTGTACACTGCCTAATAAAATTATGGTAATATACTTCTCTGTGTTTTCTCAGTACCTACTTTTTTTTTATTAGGACTGCAGTATTGTTAAAACAGTTACCAGGGGCGGCTCGTGGCATAGGGCTGCCGGACTGCAGCCCCCTCAAAAATAAAAAAAGAAAGAAAAAAAAATGAAAAATAAAAAAAAATATTTCTTTAAAATTCGCGGACTTCGCGCATGCGCATAGACCGAGTCCCGGCTTATCGGTCTATGCGCATGCTCAAGGCAGCCCGGCCGTCCCCATAGGGGGACACAAGGAGCGTCTGTGCACTTTTACAGTGCACAGACCCGCCAGGATTATGGGACGCGTCCGGACTGCAAGAGGAGCAGCAGGGACTCGGGACAGTGCCTTAGGGATCTCGTCGGCGTCGGGAAGGAGCATGTGGATCTCGCGGGTCTTCAGTATTGCACAGGAAGGATGTATGTACGGACGTTAACTCTGGATGTATTCATGCAGGTAAGGTGCCTTTCAATTTACAATGTTTATTTTTCTTGAGTTTGTGCTTTTTCTTTTTATTTGTGTATGGTGCTTGTGCTTGAGTTTGTGTATGGTGCTTGTGCTTTACTGGAGAGTGTGTGTGTGTGTGTGTGTGTGAAAATGCCCCAGGTGCTTATGGTGGTGTGGTAGGGAATGCCTCAGGCTTGAACCCTGTACCCTGTATGCAGGTGTTAAAGACTTGAGTTCCCTACCCACCACCATTTGTAAAAAAATTTCAGATTTTTACCTCATATTCGATCTGATCTGTTCCTCATAATATCTGTGGTTTGTAAATGTTGCAATGCTTGATATTTGATGGTGTAGTAGTAGCATTGTTGCCTCACAGCTGCAGGTTCTTGGGTTTGATTCTTGGCTGGGGTTCCTTCTTTGTGGGGTCTGTATCTTCTCCCTGTGTTTGTGTGGGTTTGCTTTTGTGCCTCCCATGTTACAAAGACATGTCTGCATTATTTCTTCCTGGGCCTCTGCTGAAAATTTGTTTATTTGTTCCAAGTCAGACTGTCCTGATTAAAAATGTTAAATAAAATTGATAGGCATTTGAATTTCAGACTTAAGGGTTTCTGAATGTTTAATTCCTTGCGTATTTGATGGTGCAGTGGTAGTATTGTTGCCTCACAGCTATAGGTTTTCTGGTTTGATTCTTGGTTGGGGTGGCTTCTGTGTGGAGTCTGCATCTCCTCCATGTGTTTGTGTGGATTTGCTCTGGTGCCCTGCCATTTTACAAAGACATGTCTGCAGTTGTAATCCCTGCTGAAAATTGGTTTTGTTCTGTCCGCAGTAAAATTGACAGGCATTTGAATTTCAGACTTCAGGTTTCTGAATGTTTAATTCCTTGCATAATTGATGGTGCGGTGGTAGTATTGTTGCCTCACAGCTATAGGTTTTCTGGTTTGATTCTTGGTTGGGGTGGCTTCTGTTTGGAGTCTGCATCTCCTGCCTGTGTTTGTGTGGATTTGCTCTGGTGCCCTGCCATTTTACAAAGATGTGTCTGCAGTTTTAATCCCTCGCCTCTGCTGAAAATTGTTTTTGTTCTGTCCGCAGTAAAATTGACAGGCATTTGAATTTCAGACTTCAGGTTTCTGAATGTTTAACTCCTTGTATAATTGATGGTGCAGTGATAGTATTGTTACCTCACAACTATAGGTTTTCTGGTTTGATTCTTGGTTGGGGTGGCTTCTGTCTGCATCTCCTCCCTGTATTTGTGTGGATTTGCTCTGGTGCCCTGCCATTTTACAAAGACGTGTCTGCAGTATTAATCCCTGCATCTCTGCTGAAAATTGTTTTTGTTCTGTCCGCAGTAAAATTGACAGGCATTTGAATTTCAGACTTCAGGTTTCTGAATGTTTAATTCCTTGCAGATTTGATGGTGCAGTGGTAGTATTGTTGCCTCACAGCTATAGGTTTTCTGGTTTGATTCTTGGTTGGGGTGGCTTCTGTGTGGAGTCTGCATCTCCTCCATGTGTTTGTGTGGATTTGCTCTGGTGCCCTGCCATTTTACAAAGACGTGTCTGCAGTTTTAATCCCTGCTGAAAATTGGTTTTGTTCTGTCCGCAGTAAAATTGACAGGCATTTGAATTTCAGACTTCAGGTTTCTGAATGTTTAATTCCTTGCATAATTGATGGTGCGGTGGTAGTATTGTTGCCTCACAGCTATAGGTTTTCTGGTTTGATTCTTGGTTGGGGTGGCTTCTGTTTAGAGTCTGCATCTCCTGCCTGTGTTTGTGTGGATTTGCTCTGGTGCCCTGCCATTTTACAAAGATGTGTCTGCAGTTTTAATCCCTGCGTCTCTGCTGAAAATTGTTTTGTTCTGTCCGCAGTAAAATTGACAGGCATTTGAATTTCAGACTTCAGGTTTCTGAATGTTTAATTCCTTGTATAATTGATGGTGCAGTGATAGTATTGTTACCTCACAACTATAGGTTTTCTGGTTTGATTCTTGGTTGGGGTGGCTTCTGTCTGCATCTCCTCCCTGTATTTGTGTGGATTTGCTCTGGTGCCCTGCCATTTTGCAAAGACGTGTCTGCAGTATTAATCCCTGCATCTCTGCTGAAAATTGTTTTTGTTCTGTCCGCAGTAAAATTGACAGGCATTTGAATTTCAGACTTCAGGTTTCTGAATGTTTAATTCCTTGCAGATTTGATGGTGCAGTGGTAGTATTGTTGCCTCACAGCTATAGGTTTTCTGGTTTGATTCTTGGTTGGGGTGGCTTCTGTGTGGAGTCTGCATCTCCTCCATGTGTTTGTGTGGATTTGCTCTGGTGCCCTGCCATTTTACAAAGACGTGTCTGCAGTTTTAATCCCTGCTGAAAATTGGTTTTGTTCTGTCCGCAGTAAAATTGACAGGCATTTGAATTTCAGACTTCAGGTTTCTGAATGTTTAATTCCTTGCATAATTGATGGTGCGGTGGTAGTATTGTTGCCTCACAGCTATAGGTTTTCTGGTTTGATTCTTGGTTGGGGTGGCTTCTGTTTGGAGTCTGCATCTCCTGCCTGTGTTTGTGTGGATTTGCTCTGATGCCCTGCCATTTTACAAAGACGTGTCTGCAGTATTAATCCCTCGTCTCTGCTGAAAATTGTTTTGTTCTGTCCGCAGTAGAATTGACCGGCATTTGAATTTCAAACTTCATGTTCTTCAGAATACATAGTAGCACAACCTTTTTTCTAGCAATTTTCTAAGTTTATAAGATGAATATTTTAAATTTGTCCCTATTTTTGGGACTGTATTCCCCATTATTGGCTTCGTCCAGGTTTTGTGCTAAGGTTGACAGCTATGGCAAGAACTGAATTCACTGAATATGGACTGTAGAATTGTGCATATTTACTGATAAAGGTGCACTGTAGAATTGTGCATATTTACTGATAATGGTGGACTGTAGAATTGTGCATATTTACTAATAATGGTGGACTGTGGAATTGTGCATATTTACTAATAATGGTGGACTGTAGAATTGTGTATATTTACTAATAATGGTGGACTGTGGAAGTCTGAGTAGACTTTTTATGATAAATGTTCTCAACTGGGCAGTTTTGCCATTATGGGTGCATATGTTTTGTTTCATTGCTTACTGGAAAAATGTTCAAAACAAATTTAAAACACCCTCTAACAAGTGTACTGTATTGTACAAGGAATATAATTTTTAGTACAATGAGGAAGGTGTATCAAAGAGCACATGTATGTTTCATATGCAAGGGGCCTATGATTCAAAACAGCCCAAAATTAATCTTTATATGCCACTGGCAAAATGTATTTTCTTTGAATGTGGGTTTCAATGCTGTTTCAATGAATGTGAGTTTCAAGGGCAGAGAAGTTTTAATGCTAAGTTTTCATTGTGAGACTACATTGCTTTGTTTAACAGATTACTTAATGTTTGTGCTGTAAAATACAAAATAAAACTTTCAAATGAAGTCCAATCATTGAAGTAAAGCAGTATGCACATTAGTGTTTATGGTAAATGGAGTGAAATAGCCAAGTAATGGTTAATTGGAATGGCTGCAGAGGCTCCAGTTCAACCATTATTTTGTCAGGGGAAGGGCAGCAAACTCAGACAGGCCCAGCTGAACTATACCTCCCAACTGTCCAGATTTTCAAAGAATGAATAGATTTTTGCTTCTTATTTTTGGTTTGTTGTTCATAAAATTTGTAGTTTTAATTCCTAAATGATTTGCCAGAAGTCACTAAATAATAAGTTTCAGACTTCATAACCTTCATAAAAATGCATGTTAAAGTAAGAGCCGTTCTATCAACTGTCTCAATTTATACAAGAGCAATTTTAGTACTGTTTATATGTGCCCCCAATATATTTGGCCTTGTTCAGATTTACTGCATTAACAGGTTGAGAGGTACATGCAAATAAATTGCTTTATAGAATTAGGCATAGCCAACCTCTCAACTGTCCCCAATTTTTGGCTCAAAATGTTGCTCTTCCCCTAATAATCCCTCCATAAAATAGCAATTTTGGAAGAAAACATGGAGGGTTTACAATTAAGAAATAACTGTAATAATCAAAGTTATAGATTACTTGAAATGCATGTAGATTCTTTTATTTTGTCAGCTGCTCAAGGTAGCAGTACTAATATTAAAGTGTCCCTTCTTTGACAGGTAGAAGCTGTATTGTGTGTCTATTTTATATTTTTGCATCACATTTTTGGTCCATTTTTCATAAAATTGTGTTTTTTGGCAAATTAGTGACAAATCACTAAAGACTGAAGTTAGAAAATGACAGACATTTGAGTTTCAGATTTTATACCCTTTAGAAAATTCATACTAATGCAAGACCTATTCTATTATCTTTCTAAGTTTATTAGAGCAATATTTAAAATTGTCCTTCTTGTTGTGCCTTTGTCCCACTTCTGTGTATGGCTTTGTCCAGATTTCTTGCTCTTGAAGTTGAGAGGTATGACAAATGTGTCAGGGCCATCACAGTCAGCCAGAGAGATTTCAAATTGTGACATGCTTGTTGCACCCCACTCCCCATGTAGTGACTCTGGATGTGTCCAAGCAAGGCAAGGAGTAGTTGTATCTACCTTGGATGGGGAGGACACACTGCATAAGTACTACAGTGGCTTTTCATCTGTCCTTGATTTTGCAGAATGGTCTGGTTTCTGTCATATTTTTGTACTGTTGATTTATGCTTATTACTCAAAGTGCCTGTTGCTCTGTGTTTAAGTAGCAATGCTTTAATGACCATAAGGTAAGCTTGTCTGACATCGTAAGATGCAAGTAAGCTTTAATAAGCATACTGTTAAAGAATTGCCAACATTGAAAGCCTTTCTGTTGTTGCCATGCAGAGAATACTTGACTAGATAATGTATAAGCCTTGGGTATTAAAGGACAGGATTCCATTATTTTAAAAAGCTCATTACACTTGTTGGAGACTTCCAGTCATCTCTACAGGCTTTACCCGTAAACTAAACAGAATGCCAATCATGTGTGGTCCATAACCTGTACAGTAATCCTTTAAGCAATGTATCTTGAGCTTGTTTCTTGTTTGCTTTTCATTTTTACTTTTATCATGTTTTCCCCATGAAACGTTGTCAGGCAGCAGGTCTTTTTGGATAAGAAACATTTTTACAAGTGGGGGCATCACATAGATTTCTACTTTCAGCATGTTGCTTGGTACTTTAATAAAGCTGAATATATTATAATTAGAACTGCAGTGCAAGGAGAAGTAGTTTGAGTTGAGTGCTTCTGGTTTTTCTTATACTTGATTTTGACTGGCATTCCAGTAATGTATTTAAAAAGTAATTTATTTTTTCATGCCTCACAACCTTTTGTTTCCATCTAGATATTAAGTAAGCTGTCATGCAGCCAATGCATTGAAATATTTTTATTCTTCTACACTTATTTTTGTCTTGATTGGACTTTCATAATGATGGTTTGCCACCCAGGGCAGCGTATTTAATTAAAGTTAGTTTTTTTGTGGTTTTGTGCATAGCTCCTCCCCTTTATGGTTGACCACACCCCTTCCCTTTGACCCCGCCCATTCAGCGTCTCCTGCAGCCCCCCTGTGATTTGAAGTCACCAGCCGCTACCTGTGCAATGTGAGGGACATTCTGCCATATGCATATGATTGTCCAGTTTCTCTGTTTGTTTTCCAGAGGAAAAATGGTATGGATCAATCTTGTGTTGAGGTGATATTGCTAAATGGTAAAAAGCTGATGGGGAAAGTTTAATAGCAGATGACTGATGGGGTTTTGCTGATGCTATGCCAAGCACTTACACAGCACAATCAACAATTAGATTTTTTGGCTCATGTTGCACTATAATCACAGATCAGAAAGTAAGTTTGTAGTTGGTTATAGAGGGATATATTTATGCACTGGAGATAGAATATAAAAATATGCTCAGAATATAAAATAAACCTCTCTGGACTATATGAAGAGAGACATGATTGAGCTCTTGGACTATATGTCTGAGAATGGTATGTCCCTAGCCTTAAGCAGCATTTTACCTTCACCTAGGATGATGCCTCAATACAAACAGAAAATGATTGACTTCAATAACTGGCTTAGTTTCTGGTGTCATTCCAAGGGGATACAGTATCTGTCAGCTTAGGATGACATGACCAACAGACATCAATGCTTTGCCAGAGAGGGTCTTCATCTGTCACCCCTGGGATTTTGGCTACTGGTCAAGGCTCTTGGCACCCCCATTATGCCTTTTTTTAGGCAGTGTCACAGGGACAAAATTCCCGATGTAAAAACTCCATCTATGAACAACCTCAAGGTTTTGCTGCTAAACGCTAGGAGTCTTAACACAAAACTGCATTCACTGGAAGCAGTCCTCACCATGGAAAACAGACATTTGTGCAGTCACATAGATTTGGTTCAAGGCTGTGGAGAACACCCCAGCCATATCAGACTACACCTACTTTGTACGTTCAGACCACAAACTGAAGGCGTAAAAATTAAGGAGGTGGTGTATCAATATTCATTAAAGATAAATACACATCCAGACTAGTTAGACAGCATGATTCCCTTGAGATACATCAGGTGCAATCAACTGTTGGTAGGACACCTATTCAAGTCATCGCCAGCTATAGGACTGCCTCCATGAATCAGAACACCCACTCTGCCTATATCGATATATTTGAGTCTATCAACATACATCCAAGCACCATGATTTTGGGAGACTTTAACTACCCTTCTATTGATTGGGGAAATTACTCATCTGGAAAGTCACTTGCCCAAAGGTTCCTCGACTTCATTAACTCCAGTGCCCTGGACCAGCTAGTTGTCATACCCAAAAGGTGTGCCAGCATCTTGGATCTGGTGCTTACCAATATGGAGACCACTGTAGCACCCCCATTGTGAGGTCTTCCCTGGTGACATCTGAACACAAATCAGTCTCATTTGAAGTTACTTTCACACCTGATGCCTCATAGTACAAACTAAACTAAAAAAACTTCTCCAAAACAGATTATAACCTCTTACATGATGGTATAAATAGCTTCACTGCACCTCCTCTCTCAGATGGAACTGGCAACTATGCCAAGTTCTACACAAATACTTTAGAAGAACACCTGAGCAACTGCATTGACATGGCCATACCTGATAGGACCGAAACAAGCTCCTCAAGGAAGAGTAAACCTGTCTGGTGGACAGCTGCCATTAACAGGCTTTACAATAAGAGGAAGAAATTGCTGTCTAAGAGTAAGAGGGAACGAGCCCAAACTGAAAACACTCCCTCCTCAGCTTAAACAAGCAAATAAAACTCCTTGTGAAGTCCTCCAATGCTAACTATGAATCCAAATTAGCTTCCTCAACTAATGACAACCATAAGGCATTCTTTACTAACATCCATAACCTAAAGTAAAGGCTTAGATTTGTGTTGAACTGGTAGTTAATGATAACACATATACCGAGCCTGTGGACATTGCTAACCTGTTAGTTGCCAGGTTCTGTGAAAACTTCACTCCCCCTTCCCTGCCACACTTACCCCAAAATATCCCAAACACCTAAAGAGCAGGTCATGAATGCCCTCTCTAAGGTCAAAAACATAGCTTCTATGGGACCTGATAACATCCCAGGCTGTGTCCTACATGGGCTTAAACAAAAATTAGCAACACCATTGGGTACTCTTTTCAAACATAGTGTAAGCACTGGCTTCATCCCAGCTGAATGGAAAAAGGCCACTGTTATCCCCTTGCACAAAGGTGGTATCTCCACTGACCCCTACAGACCTATTAGCTTGACTAGCCTTATCAGCAGGACCATGGAGAGAGTCATGCTGCACCTTAACAACAAAGACATTGGTAACCTCCAAACACTTGATCCTACTCAATTTGGTTTTGTCAAAAGGAGATCTGGCCAGTTAAACCTGGTGGACTTCTTCGTAACAGTCACCAAGGCCCTTGATGGGAAATCTGTGCACACAGCCTACTTAGACTTAACCAAAGCTTTTGACACTATCATTAAATGTGTCACTAACTGGCTCACTGATAGAACCCATATAGTCAAAATAGGGGAATCCACCTCCAACAGCAGACCTGTAACCAGTGGTGCTCCACAAGGATCAGTCCTGGGACCGCTACTATTTGGAATCTATTTCTCTGAAGTGCAAACTAAAACTAAAGGTCTGTGGCTGACAAAGTTTGTTGATGACTGCAAAATGGAAGTGGTCCTAGAATCTCCAAACGATGTCAATATCCTACAAGAGGGCCTTACACAAACAAATGACAGGTGACAAAGTCATGGCCTTAAACTCAATGCAAAAAATGTGTTATCATCCCTTTCAGTAAGGGTGATGTTCCTGCTAACTACCAGATCAATAACAACACCCTACGTACGCACTCAGTGGTGAGAGATCTGGGCACACAGGTTGACAGCAACCTTACCTTTGATCACCATGTCTCCACAGTGGTAAAAAGGGCATTCTATATTGCTCATCTCATAAATAAGGGCATTGCCCCCCCAAAAAAAAATGTATAACCTCCCCGTATTCTTACCTCATGATGCCAATAACTGAGCATAATGTCCCTTTTGGTATGTACTTTTACAAGGACCTGCAGCAATTGGAGAGACACAAAGGTTTCTCACAAGGAGAATTCAAGGTCTTCAGCATCTATCCTATGTGGACCATCTGAAATCACTGTCACTTTATTCTTTTTCAGCACAGACTGCTCAGAGGCAATCTCTGCCTTGCATATAAGGCAATTTTTGACCCAACTTTACTGGATATGCTGCATAACTGTAAGGCAAATGATACACTGGTTACTCACCCTAATGGCCTTAACCTGGTATGTGACATTAATATAACCTGCTGGAGGGACAGATTTGTCTCTCAGAGGTCGCCACATCTTTGGAACAGACTCCAACTTCATGTCAAGCAGAGCAGCTCATTGGCTCTCTTCAAACGCAATCCGGATGATTGGCTGGGTAATCGTAAGTCCACCCCAGGGGTTCCACTTATGTCCCTCTTGGGCAGGGGTGATTGGTGTTGATTGTGGAAATATAGGGAAAACTTGGCTAGGCTTGTTAGGGCCCTAGGGTCATTAGGCTAGTAACCTCCTATAATCTTATGATCCTATAAGCAGTACTTGTCATGTATGTGTAATATGAAGGATAAATGCCGAAGGCATTCTTTGCAGTAGTGACCTCCACTGGAAAACAGTTGCTGGAATCCACAGCACATCAACATATGCATGATCCCAGTGAGGTCCAGTGAAGTGTGGCTGTTTTCACCCTGAAGGTTACAGCATAGCAGGGGCTTGACTTCTAAATTAAGGACATGCTCTTGAACTACAACAAGGATATCATGGCTTCCCTGCCCTGTAGGAAGTCTCTTCGACAAACTTTTCAATAAGGTCCATGCACAGCTGCTAAAACATGAGCATGGCATCCCACAAGCAATCACTAATGTAGGTTCTCCAGAATGGCCTTTGAGGAATGGACACTTTATATTTCAGAAGGAATATACTGCAGGTGTAGAACTAGTATAACATGAAATCTCATCAGTTTGAGTTCCATTGCTACTAGGATTATTACCTACTGGGATTATGATGAAACATATTTGTGGACACTAAAGTGATGAGCAAACTATATATGCAATATATGGCTTCATCATACACAAGGAGATAGTACATGTTGATCCATTCATAAATTGACTTATAATTTCCAAGTCTTACACATTATATAATATAATCTGGCCCACAGGTTCATAGGTGTGTACAAGGCTAATGGCCCTGGAGCCTTTACAAGCCTAGCCCATAGGATTACCCTAACATAGTGCCACTCGACCCTAGTTCCTAGTGCCTCTGTCGAGTAGAGCCACTGGAGTGATCCCCAAGATTAATTTTCTAATTCCCTTCCACTCATCAAGATTTCTGTTGAAGAGGGTCAGTGAGGTGCTCTGCTTGACATGTATGGGAAGTCTATTCCATAGCACTGGCAGTCTCTGGGTTATGAACCTGTTCCTCCAGCATGTTCTGTTGATTGTGGTAATGAGGTTGAGGTCTCTGGAGCGTGTGGTGTGGAGGGATTGGGATTTTTTTAGATGTAGCATTTCTGACAGAGCTGGATCAGACATGGCTTTGTAAGTCAAGCAGAGATCGCCCCTAAGTAGGTGATATGAGACAGAGAATAGTTGGAGTTTTTTTGAGTCTGTCCACATAGGACAAGTGTTTAAGGCCTAGGATCATCTTTGCGAGGTACTTTTGCGGCCTCTCCATTTGCTGCAGGTGTCTAGTGAGGTACATGCCAAATGGGGGATTGTACTTGATTGTTTAGGATTTGTTTGCCTCATTACTAAATACGGTCCAGAGATTTATTATCTGTGATTTTGAATCCATGGCAGTGAATGGTGAACATTATAATGTTAATGTAGAAGGAGTGCATTGATGCTACTTTAAGTTTCACCAAATGATGTGGAGGAAAGTCCAAAATGTTGGCACTCATATCAGTTCTCCACAAATATCAGCTTATGTGCCTTAGTCCATAACCTCATATGCTACTCATTTTTTCTCCCCACCCAACAATATCTATGTGTTATGAAAATCTAGAAGGGGAAACTGGTGAGACATCTCAAGAACTCTTTCATTACATTGAACAATACTATTTGTATGGGTGGCTAAGGAAGTTGTTCACTTGGCTGACGTCCACTTGACAATTGCTTGTTATCCTGCAGTTTATGTCTACAGCTTCCCATACAAGTAACTAAAGCATCCATTATGTTCTTGATATTTTGTTTTGCAAAGTTTCTCTTTTACAGTGATTCTTCAATTAAGCTATTATTTTTTTTTGTATTTTGACACTTTATATTATACCAGCTTATGCACCTTATCAATAAGCGTTTCATCATTTTTAATAGCTATTTGTTCAACTAGAGTGCATTTAATCAATATCAGTGTATTGTTGTTGTGTATTTGTATAAGGAAATGGCACTGGAGTGTTTTACACTAATCCCTTCTTCTACAAAGGAATTCCACATACTGTGTTTAGTTTGCTCAGGAGAGTTATGGGTAAGGATTTAGTCCCTTTCTCAATTGTTTTATGATCTCAGAATTAGTATATTTAACGCTGCAGGAGAGGTGGAAATTCAGGGGGCTTTCCTATTGCAAAAACACTGTTCTTAAAGCTTTTCTTAAGATGACGACTTTGATGGCTTAGGATAGTTTAATGCTTTTGTGGTCTGATATATAGAATCTCAATACAATGCACATTAATGATTTATTATAGATTTTCTGTATCACAGTTAACATATTTTTATTCCATTATTTTTAAGGGCCCCATACTAATAATAGCAAACAGAGCTGTAATAGGTCATCTGGAACCCTAGGAAGTTTCCCAGACTGATTCGCCCCCTCAGCCTGAAGTTGGAGAACAAAAAAAAAAAAAAAAAAAAAAAAAAAGATAGAAAGACAAGTTTCTTCTGTAACTGTAGTTACTAACATGCAAAGTTGTTAAATACCAGCAGAAATACACATCAGCATTCATATAAGAAGTCACAATATCAAATTTGGCTTCTTAAATGAATATGGTACTGCATTCTTACCCCACTGGCAACTGCCGATAGCTCCCCCTAACACCTTGTGCTAGTGGTAAATTCCTCCATTGCCCTGTTTTTGTTATGGCTTTGAGAACAAAATTTATTCCACTGAATTTTAGGTGAGCAGTGTTTTTTTCTTTTGTTTTTGGGAGGACTTGTATATCACTTTTGTGTGTACAGGGTGTATAGTTGCTTTTTTATATTGCAGTGAATGAAAAAATGTCTCCCAAAACTCAAGATTTTGTATTCAGTTTATTTATTAGTTTATCAGGTTAGAATACTTTTCCAGATAAATCATTTCAGGCTCAGCCTGGAATTTACAAGCACAACTTCAGAAAGGTACACATTAAGCAAAACATTTCAGTCTTACAGCTGCATGCCAGGTATTTTCAATGAACAACAAGTGTATTGTTGCGATTGAGTAAAGGAATAGCATAACATAGATGACAATTAAGCTTAACTGACTTGGTTCATATAACATAGATTATAAATCTGACTAACAATCTCCAGACAAATGTGGGATTAAAGGCAGTAATCATTGGGCAGTACAAAAAGTTATGAGTGCACAAAATAATACAATTCCAATTACATGCACTGTTATTGCACTTTGTGTCTGTAATTAGCTGGAATGAATTTTGTTCTTAAAGCTGCAACTAAGACAGGGGAATGGGGGACTCTACCCCTAGTACAAGGTGTTAGGGGAGCTATCGGCAGTTGCCGGTGGGGCAGGAATGCAATACCATATTCATTTAAGAAGCCACACATGATATCATGACTTCTTATATGAATGCTGATATGTATTTGTGCTGGTATTTCATAGATTCATAGGTAGGTACTAGTCTAGTGTCCCTAGGGCCTATACAAGCCTAGCCAAAAAGGTACCCTGGCTTTCGCTACCCAAGAAAATTATTTTCCTGTGCCCCTGTCGAGCAGAGCCACAGAGGTGATCCCCGGGGTGAATTCCCTATTTTCTATTCAATCATCAAAATTTTTCTTGAAGAGTGCTAATGAGAAGCTTTGTTTGATATAGATAGGTAGTTTGTTCCAGAGTATGCAAGGTCTTTGGGACAGGAATCTATCCCTCCGCCATGTTCTGTTTATTGTGGTGACAAGGTTTAGGTCCCTAGAGCATGTAGCTTGGAAGGATTGGGATTTCTTTAAGTGGAGCATGTCCAATAGCTCTGGGTTTGACATAGCTTTGTATGTTAGGCAGAGATCGCCTCTAAGTAGGCGATATGTGACGGAGTAAAGCTGGAGTTTTTTTGAGACGTTCTGCGTAGGGCATCTGTTTGAAGCCGGTAATCCTCTTTGTGAGGTATTTCTGCAGCCTTTCCAGTTGTTTTAGATGTCTTGTGAGGTAATACCAAAAGGGGCGCTGTACTCTATAACGGGTCTAATGAGTGTCGAGTAGAGGGGAACAATGACCTCTTTTTCCTGGATGAGGTGTGCCACGTAGAAGGATTTCCTGACTACTGTGGCAATGTGATTATCAAAGGAGAGACTACTGTCTACCTGTGTCCCAAGGGATCACACTTTCAGTGTTAAGTACACTACCACCTATGTGGTAGCTCATGGGTACAGAGTTTTTACCAAAGGGGATGACAATGCACTTTTTGGCATTGAGCTTGAGGCCATGGCTTTGACACCAGGCATCTGTCTCAGTCAGGCCCTTTTGTAGGATGTCCACATCATTAGGAGTTTCAGTTATGGCTCCTAGTTTGCAGTCATCTGCAAACTTCATTATCCAAAGACCTTCTGTGTTAGCCTGTACTTCAGAAAAGTAGATACCAAACAGGAGAGGACCCAGAACTGAACCCTGTGGTACTGCACTTGTCACTGGTGTGAAGTCGGATTTGGAGTCTGCTACTTTCACAGTGTGGGTTCTGTCAGTGAGCCAGTTGGCATCCCATCTTGTGACATAGGAGTTTATACCTAGTTTAGTGAGTTTATCTATAATTCCAGAGTGGGGGATGGTGTCAAAAGCCTTGGCAAGATCTAGATAGGCTGTGTGAACCACCTTACTCTCGTCTATGGCTTTGGTGACTGTTTCAAAGAAGTCTATCGGGTTTAAGAGACATGCTCTGCCTTTTACAAACCCAAACTGGGTGGGGTCCAGAGTTTGGAGATTACCAATGTCTTTGTTTATGGGTTCCATGATGATACATTCCATGGCCTTGCAGACCAGGCTCGTTAGGCTAATGGGACGGTAGTTCCCAGGGTCCGTGGTGGCTCCCCCTTTGTGAAGTGGGATAACTGTTGCTGTGTGCCATTCAATGGGCACAAAGCCTGAGGTGAGGCTATGATTGAACATGGTGCTTAGGTGGGGTGACAGTTCATTCTGTAGTTCATGTAGAACGCAGCCTGGGATGTTGTCAGGTCCCATGGATACTGTGTTCTTGGCTTTGGAGAGTGTGTTTTTTACCTGTGCAGCTGTGATTACAGGAACTTTGCATTCTTCCGGTATAGAGATGGGCCCTTTAGGGGGTGAGAGGAGGGGGGTAAAGTTAGCACTGAACCTATCTGCCAGAATGTTGGCAATATCAGTTGGTTCTGTATATTTAGTGCCATTGTGCTGTAACTCAGAGCAGATCTGACTGTTGCCATTGAGATTCTTGACATAGCTATAGAATGCTTTGAATTTGTCTTTAGAATCAGTGGCAATTTTGTTTTCCTAACTAGATTTGGAGGATTTCTTGAGGGATCTCAGCTTCTTACTGAGGCTGACCACAGAGTTCCTCCAATCATGGGATTTTACTTTTTTTTGCAACAGTTTCTTTTTTCTGTTGTAGAGTTTTCTTATGACAGGGGACCACCAAATTATTTTCCTTTTTTTGGAGGATAGCATCTTGGTTCTGCTAGGGATAGCACAATACATGCACTCGTTTAAGTGCTTATAAAGTGCATTTGTGTAGGATTCAGCAGTCGTACCTCTATTGTCTGTCTGCATGGGTGTCGTGAATTTTGTCACTTCTGTCTTATGAAGCATAAATTTGGCTTTGGAGAAATGTTTTACAGTGGTTTCCCTAATGGGGGGGGGGGGTGTGGCTGTCTAGACTGATTAGGTTGTGGTGGGATATGACCAATAAGGAATTGACCTCTTGTGTGGAACACTGGTCACCCATGCTGGTAATGACCTGGTCTAGGATATTGCTGCCCCTGGTGGGGGTGTGGATAAGTTGATACAAAGCATTGGAATTTATGAATTCCAGAAAACGTTCAGCAAAAGAGTTGGTACATGAGTAGTTGTCCCAGTTAATGGTGGTGTACTTGAAATGGCCAATTATTAGGGTGTTGGGTTGTACCCTAATATCTTCCACTGTATCAAGAAATGAGGAGTGGGAATCCTGGGCATGGTGGGGGATCTGTAGCAAGTTATAATTTGGATTGTAGTCTTGCCCAGAGTTAGTTGCACTTGGATAATCTTGGATGCATTATGCTCAGCAACTAGCCTAGAGGTGTGGATATCCTTAATTAATATGGACACGCCTCCACCTTTAGTGTTTCGGTCCAGGTTAGGTGGCCGCAAGGTGTGATATGACTTATAGCCTGGTAATGCAGGGGTGCTCTCTGGAGCCTTGAACCAGGTCTCTGTCACTGCACAAATGTCGATGTTCTCCATTTTAACGAGTGCCTGGAGTGAATGCATTTTGAGGTTTAGACTTCTAGCATTGAGTAGCATTACCCTCAGATTTTGCTTGCTTGTACCTGTTACGGTGGTAAATTTGTCATTTGAACCTTGCCTAAAAAAGGCACTATAGGGGTGGCAAGAGCCTTAGCCAGTATCTGGAATTCCAAGGGCGACAGGTGCAGTTCATCTCTGGCACAACATCATGGTCTGTCGCTCATGTCATCCCAGGCAGACAGATACTGGATCTTCTTAGAATGACACCAGAAGCTTAGCCAAATGTTGAAGTCAATCATTTTGTCCTTGTACTGTGGTATCATTCTTGGTGATGGCAGGATGCTGCTCAGGGCTAGGGTTATATCTGCCTGGACTACAAGATCAGAGAGCACCTCCATGTCTCTTTTCAGGTAGTCCAGGGAGGTATGGCTCAGGTCATTCACACCAACATGGACAATGACAGAGTGATATTTGCACTTTATTGGAGTGACCTGAGTGCGTGTGTTATGTGGCGGATCCTGGCACCCGAAAGGCAGCTGACAGGAACTTTCTCCTTGTTTAGCCTGGTGAGTGGAACATCCATGTGCCTGACTATAGAGTCACCTATGACTGGAGTGTTGGGTATGTTGTTATGCCTTATGGGCTGTGATTGAGTGGCACACTGAGTTTGTGGGCTATGTGTCATTTGGGTTGCGTTGGGGGTGGAGATTGCTTGTGTTTCTGCTTTGGAGGTCTCTGTTGCTTGAGCAGATTTTTATTGAGGGCCTCCATGAATGTAGGTGTGTGTTTTGCGTCGCTATGTGTGTGTTTTGGTGGTGTAGGTTTTGAGGGTCTATGTGATGAGTGTGGTGTGCTGCAAGTGTTTACCTTCTCTTCTTGACTATCTAGTCCAGTCTTGGGTGAAGAGGGCTTTGCTTCCAGTTTGGCTATATAAGTGCATCTCTCATAGGTTGTAGTGTTGGGTGGTAGGAGGAGAGGGTTGTCTGTGTACATGAGGCAATTGCTGCATTGCCCCAAGATGCCCAGATTCATCCGGTAGACAGGAGAAAACACCAGGAGCTGACCTTTAGACATGCTTGGATAGGTGCTTATTTATTAACTACTAAAAACTGTTTTCCTATAGACAAGTGAGGAAGTGGAGTGCTGTGTAGCTTATTTAGTGTTTACAATGGGTTCTGAACAAGTGCTGAGCTCAAAGAAACAGATTTGAGTGCTAAAACTAAAAAACTGGCTAGTTCTAAGGGAAAATTTGAAGAACAGACTTTATGGCACCAGGAATAGTTTAACCCTAGCTAATGGGCAATGCATAAAGTGTATTTTTTTTTAATATAACAGTAGCAAATGAGCAAACTGATTTAAATCAATTTACCAATAAAAAGCTAAAAACTGAGTCCCATTCCAGCAATTTTCAATCAGACAAGTTCTAACCACACACTCCTGCCACTAGGGTGCAGAGGAACCTTATTCAAAAAAAGATGGTCTGGATTAGTGCTCAAGTTATACAAACAAAGCTAGATTCAGCAGGTCTGAATTTAGTCTATGCTACAGCAAACAAGGCGCACCAATTTCAGAAAGAAACAGTTCAAATAAACAGGCACAATGAGCCTTTAACCAGAAACTCTCAGCTCAGAAGGGCATAATCTACCCACTCCTCCCACAAGAGTGCAGACCACACCTTCTTAATGTAAAATAACTAGCCCGAATCAACTTTGTATGTTAATAACAACAAGCAGTGACCACTCAATAAACTGAATTATGTTCTTTCAACACAAAATGTGGCAGCTGTTACATGGCACTGCTTTTTTTATTTAGTTTTTTTAGGTAAACTAAGACTAATCATGTCTGTATATTTATTTGACCTTCTGAATGAAAAAGTCATCTTCATTAAACGACTTCTGCATGCATTTGTAAGTTATTTCACTATATGACATCTCTGTCAAGAAGTTGCTCTACCACAGAATGACATCCAAACATTTTCTGCAGAGACAGACTAAAGTGTTTATACAATCTGTCCAAGATCCCTTAGTGTATTCATTTTTTGGGAGAACTATGTTTGATGTGGTAAACATGACAGGGTGAAGGCAGCTATAACAGCAGGTGTAATACTAAGCTTGTCACTCCATTTCAATGACGTTACAAAAACAGTTGGCTCATATTAGTACAGTGGGACTGGTATTACCGGTATCAGTACGCCAGCAAATATTTCATTTCTGACGGCATAGCGTAAATGAGAACAAGTGTATTGATTTTGGAATGACCGTGTGCACTGTTGACATGTCGTAGTACTGCCATTAGCTTGAACATGGATACCACTATGGAATATAATGTGAAACTCTGCTATGTGTTCAGCCATCTAACCTGGACCGGAACACCAAAGGCAGAGGTGTGTCCATATTCATTAAGGATGTCCACACCTCCAGGCTAGTTGCTCAGCATAATGCATCTGAGGTTATCCAAGTGCAACTAACTCTGGGCAAAACTGCAATACAAATTGCAGCTTGCTACAGATCCCCCACCATGCCCCAAGATTCCCACTCCTCTTTTCTTGATATACTGGAAAATATTAGGGATCAACCAAACACCCTAATAATGGGTGATTTCAACTACCCCACCATTAACTGGGAATAGTACTCATGTACCAACTCCTTTGCTCAATGTTTTCTGGAATTCATAAATTCTAATGCCCTGGATCAACTTATCCACACCCCCACCAGGGGCAACAATATCCTAGACCTAGTCATTACCAACATGAGTGACTGGTGTTCCACACCTAAAGTCAACTCCTCATTGGTCAGATCCGACAATAAGCTAATCGCCCTAGATACTCACATTACACCCCCACCTCTCATTAATGTAACCATGGTAAAAAATTTCTCCAAAGCTAACTTCATGCTTCTTAAGATGGAAGTGGCGAACTTCATCACACCCTTGCAGATAGACAATACAGTTATGACTGCTGAATCCTACACAAATGCACTCTATAAGCACTTACACGAGTGCATGGATTGTGCTATCCTGAACAGAACCAAGACTCTATCCTCCAAAAAAAGGAAGCCAATTTGGTGGTCCCCTGCCATAAACAAACTATACAACAGAAGGAAGAAACTGTTGCAAAAGAGAATAAAATCCCATGAGTGGAGGAGCTCCCTGGTCAGCCTCAGTAAGAAGCTAAGATCCCTTATAAGAACCACCAAAGCTAGCTACGAAAACAAAATCACCACTGATTCTAAGGACACCACAAAGCATTCTATAGCTATGTCAGGAATCTCAATGGCAACACCCAGACCTGCTCTGAGTTGCAGAACAATGGCATGAAAATTACAGAACCAACTGATATTGCCAACATCCTGGCAGATAGGTTCAGTGCTAAGTTTAACCCCCCCCTCACCCCCTAAAGGGTCCATATCTATACAGGAAGAATGCCTGTAATCACAATTATGCAGGTAAAAGCTGCACTCTCTATAGCCAAAAACACAACACTCATGGGACCGGACAACATCCCAGGCTGTTTTACATAAACTTCAGAACGAACTGGCTCCCCACCTAAGCACCATGTTCAATCATAGCCTCACATCAGGCTTTGTGCCCACTGAATGGTGCACAGCAACAGTTATCCCATGCCACAAAGGGGGAGTCACCACTGATCCCAGGAACTATCGACCTATTAGCCTGACGAGCCTGGTCTGTAAGGTCATCGAACGTATCATCATGGAACTCATAAACAAAGACATTGGTAACCTCCAGACTCTGGTCCCCACCCAGTTCAGGTTTGTGAAAGGCAGATCATGCCTCCTGAACCTGATCGACTTATTTGAGGCAGTCACCAAAGCTGTAAATGAGGGTAAGGTGGTTCACACAGCTTATCTTGACCTCGCCAAGGCTTTCGACACCATCCCCCATTCTGGAATTATAGATAAACTCACTAAATTAGGTATAAATCCTTAAATCACAAGATGGGTTGCCAAATGGCTCACAGACAGAACCCACACTGTAAATATTGCAGACTCCAAATCTGACTTCAAACCAGTGACAAGTGGAGTACCACAGGGTTATGTCCTGGGACCTCTCCTGTTTGCTATCTACTTCTCTGAAGTACAGACTAACACAGAAGGCCTTTGGCTAATGAAGTTCGCAGATGACTGCAAACTAGGAGCCAGTCGAGTCACCAAATGATGTGGACATCCTACAAAAGGACCTCAGATCCCTGGTGTCAAAGCCATGGCCTCAAGCTCAATGCCAAAAAGTGCATTGTCATCCCCTTTGGTAAAAACTCTGTACCCATGAACTACCACATAAACGGCAGTCTACTTAATGCCGAATGTGTGATAAGAGACCTTGGGACCCAGGTGGACAGTAGTGTCTCCTTTGATAATCACATCGCCACAGTAGTCAGGAAATCCTTCTACGTGGCACACCTCATCACAAACGGGTTCTCATCCAAGAAAAAGAGGTCATTATTCCCCTCTACTCGGCACTCATTAGACCCATTGTAGAGTACAACGCCCCTTTTGGAATGTACCTCACAAGACATCTGCAGCAGTTGAAAAGGCCACAGAAGTACCTCACAAAGAGGATTACTGGCCTCAAACAGATGCCCTATACTGACCATCTCAAAAAACTCCAGCTTTACTCTGTAGCATATCGCCTACTCCAAGGTGATCTCTACCTAACATATAAAGCTATATTAAATCCAGAGCTGTTGGACATGCTACACCTTAAGAAATCCCAATCCCTCTGAGCTACATGCTCTAGGGACCTAAACCTTGTCACCACAATAAACAGGACACGCTGGAGGAATAGATTCCTGTCCCAGATACTTCTCATACTCTGGAACAAGCTGCCCATCTATGTCAAGCAAAGTTCCTCATTAGCACTCTTTAAAAAAAATCTTGATGAGTGGATGGGAAATAGGAAATACACCCCGGGATCACTTCTGTGGCTCTGCTCGACAGGGGTACAGGAAAATAACTTTCTTGGGTGATGTAAGCCAGGGGACATTGTTGGCTAGGCTTACTTAGGCCCTTGGGCCAATAGCCTAGTACCTACCTCTAAACCTATGTATGTTTTGATTTTAAAAAAATGGACTGAACACTGACAAGGGTAGTGCTTGAGAAGGAATTCAAGAGGACTGGTAGACTGTACTGGAAGTTGTACTGGGCATCATGCTATATGATATATATATATATATATATATATATATATATATATATATATATATATATTTATTTATACAGGTGTGTGCATATATGCACACACATATATATATATATATATATATATATATATATATATATATATATATGGGTCTAGGTTACAACGTCGACAGATGAGAAGACCGACAGCGAAATCACCGACGCGAGAAGATCGACGGATGAAAACACCGACGCGGAGAACACCGAGATGGGGAAAGGATGTGTAAGTATGCGGTAGTGACGGACGTTAGGGTGAGAGTAAGGTAAGTGTGCGATGTTGGCGGTCTGTAGGGGTAGGGGTGGGTTAAGTGAGTTAGGGTTAGGGGCGAGTTAGGTAAGGGTGCAGTAGTGAATGTTTTGGGTTAGGGCGGTTAAGTGAGTTAGGGTTAGGCGAGTTAGGTAAGGGTGCAGTAGTGAATGTTTTGGGTTAGGCGGGTTAAGTGAGTTAGGTCAGGAGCGGGTTAGGTTAGTGTGCGATAGTGACGGACCTTAGGGTTAGGGTTTCGTTAGGGTAGTGGATAGTTGTGTATGTAAGGTTTAGTGTTTGTTTGTTAGGATTTAGGTGTGCTTGTGTTGTGTGTGTGGTTTTTGGTCAGGGAATTTGTTTTGTTTATTGGTTGTTGTGATGATGTGTTGAGTGTGTGTGGTGTCGTGTTTGTGAGCTGTCGATGATGTGGTGTCAGTGATGTCGTTGTCGATGTTGTGTGCTGTCGGTGTTATAACCTAGAACCATATATATATATATATATATATATATATATATATATATATACATGCATGGATGTACCTGATTTTAAAGAAAATCACCATATTCAGCTGCAAAAACATCAACCATGTAAGATTGAAAACATGGAAGCTGACACTGCACTATGCATGTGCCAAGAAATTGCCTTGAGGCATGCAATTTTAAATTAAAAAAAAAAGTAAATCATTGTTTTTTGCAGAGGGGCAAAACCCCTTGCACCCCCCCATACCCCTTGCTAGCTATATATACTAACTTTAAGTTCCACAGGTAAAGGGAATATTCTCCAACCCCATGGATTGTTGATCTCAGACACCTATCAATAAGTTGTTTAGTCGATCATAAGCAGTTGACTAAACAGGTGTTGACTAAACATACAAACACTCATTTTGACCAGTGGGATGGAGCCCATATCTAGCTATCAATCTATATATCTAGCTATCTATATATCTATCTATATATATATAGACAGCTATAGGTACATCTATATATCTGTATCTATCTATCTATCTATATATATATATATATATATATATATATATATATATATATATATATATGGATTCACTTTATAACCTCGAAATACTGAAATGAGAAGTTATGTACCTACCATAACGTTCCATGTTAGTTGTCTTCTCTCGCCTTCTTTCTTGCTTGATGGGTTCGGAGCCGATCCTCGGCTCCGACTCGGCACTTGCTAAGCTCGAGAGTCACTTTTACCAGCTCGAGGCAGCCCCATATCCCATGATGCAAGGCGGTAAGTACCCAGATCTCGTTTGTACCTATAGGGAGACACACCTAGCACAGAAAAAACTTTCCACTGAGGAAAGAAAGCAATTACCCTAAGGAAGGGCTGAAATGGGAACCAGGTAACTAACTGGTGCCTAAAGAAGCAATCTTCCAGATAAAGGAGAACAAGGTCTGTCCAGGCAAGGGGGTAGGAGGGAGGGTCACAAGAAAGAAGGCGAGAGAAGACAACTAACATGGAACGTTATGGTAGGTACATAACTTCTCAATGTTAAGTTGTCAATCTCGCCTTCATTCTTGCTTGATGGGACCGCGTCCCAAGCACCTCTATCCTGGGTGGCTCAATGGAACAGACTCTTGAGAACCGTAGAACCAAAACTGGCTCTATCCCTGGAGGCCAAATCCAATTTGTAATGAGAAACAAAGGTATGAGGAGTGGCCCAAGTGGCTGCTGCACAAATAGTGTCTAAAGGGAGTCTAGCCTGAAAAGCTGTGGAAGTGGCTAAACTTCTGGTGGAATGCACTTTTGGTTTTGAGCACAGCTGTTTGCCCCTGAGCTGATAGATTTCAGAGATGGTGGAAGAAAGCCATCTAGATAAGGTCACTTTGGAAACAGGAAGGCCTTTCTTATTTTCAGCATAAGAAAGAAAGAGCTGATCGGATTTCCTGAATTGTTTTGTTCTGTCCAAATAATATCTGAGTTGGCGGTGAACATCAAGATAATGTAATTTTTGTTCCGATCTGTTAGAGTAATTAGGGAAAAATACAGGGAGATCAATAGATTGGTTCAAATTAGTTTTCGAAGCCACCTTAGGCAAAAAGGATGGATTAGTTCTCAAGGATACCCTGTCCTTGTGGAAGACCAAATAAGGGGGACGAACAGAAAGGGCATGAAGTTCTGACACTCTCCTGGCCGAGGTAATAGCGACAAGGAAGAGTGTTTTCCATGAAAGAAGCTTCAGAGAACATGAAACAGCTGGCTCAAAGGGAGGAAGAATTAAGGATGTCAGCACTAGATTTAGGTCCCATTGAGGAGGAGGACTTCTGACAGGAGGTTTAAGGAGAAAAATCCCTTTTAGAAAGGCTCTACAAAGCCTGTGGGACATAATGTTGTGATCTGCAAACCCGACATGAAAGTTCGAGATAGCAGCCAACTGAACTTTAACCGTGGAAGATGAAGAGCCTGAGTGAAAGATTTCTGCTAAAAAATCCAAAACTGCATGAACAGGGGCAGTAAAGGGATCTATATTCTTTGATTTTGCCCAACAAGAGAAGTGTTTCCACTTGCTGGTATAAATCCTTCTAGTAGAGGATTTAAGAGAAGCCACTATGATATCCCTAACAGGGTTAGAGATCATAGGAAGCCTGGCTAAGGAAGGAAGTGGAGCAACCAAGCTGTGAGGTTGAGAGAAGGAATAGACCGATGCAGGTGACCCGATTGGTGGATCAGAAGGTCTGGCACTGGGTCCAGATGCCACGGCTGCACCAATAGGTGACGATGGAGGAACGGAAACCAAATTTGTCGAGGCCAATAGGGGCAATGAGAATCATTTTGGCTCTCAAAACGGTGGCTTTCTGGAGTACTTGTGGAATCAATGGAAAGGGAGGAAAGGCATAAAGAAGTCCCTGGGGCCAATCCTGGTTAAGAGCGTCTCTGGGGGGATGGCCTGGCAGTGGGAAGAGAGAGAAGAAGTCTGGGCATTTGCTGTTTTGGGGAGTAGCAAAAAGATCGCAACATGGGCGGCCCCATTCTAGAAAAATCTCCTCCACTATAGATTGTTTGAGAGACCACTCGTGAGGCATGAGAATAGCTCTGCTCAATCTGTCCGCTAAAAAGTTGGTTTTCCCAGGGATATGCGTTGCTACCAGAAACCGATGAGAGGAGATCGCCCATTGCCAAAGTCTGACAGCTTCTCGACACAAGGGGTAGGACTTGGTTCTGCCCTGTTTGCTGATATACCATACTACAGACATGTTGTCCGTGTGAACTGCAATTGTTCCCAAGGGAAGAAAGTCGTTGAGGGCTTGCAACGTTAAAAGCACTGCTCTCATCTCTAGGACATTTATGTGCAGGTGGTATTCGAATGGTTGCCACATCCCATGAACCATCCTGCCCTGATAATGACCCCCCCACCCGATCAGGGAGGCGTCCGTAGTGACTGTGGCTACTGGGGCCGGGGATACAAAGGGTCTGCCCTGATGAATCTGTGGAGAAGAAATCCACCAGGATAGGTGGTTTTTGCAAGCTTGTGTCACCAGGATTTGGTGATGCATGGGAAGTTGTTGGTAAGACCACTGGGTGAACAACATCCATTGAAGAAGACGCATGTAGAAGCGGGCCAAGGGAAGAAGGGTAATGGCTGCTGCCATGAGGCCCAACACTTTCAGAACCAGTCTGGCTTGTGCCTTTTTGCTGGCGAGGATGATCCGCACGTGACTTTGGATATCTAAAATCCTTTGGTCTGTGAGGGTTGCTGACATCCGAACAGTGTCTAAATTTGCGCCTATAAAAGTAATAGACTGGCAGGGCAACAAGGAGGATTTTTCGTAGTTGATCGAAATTCCTAACTGAGTGCAGAGATTTAGGGTGTAATCCCTGGCTTGGAGAAGTTGATGCCTGGTGGTGGCTGAAAGGAGCCAGTCGTCGAGATACGGAAACACCTGGAATCCTTGACGTCTCAGGTGAGCCGTGACCACTGCCATACATTTGGTGTACACTCTGGGGGCTGTAGTGAGACCAAAGGGCAGGGCTCTGAATTGAAAATGACTGGACCCCAGCCGAAAGCGGAGAAACCTTCTGGAGCGTCTGTGAATTTTTATGTGATAGTACGCATCCTGAAGGTCTATTGAGCACATCCAGTTGTCTTTGCCCAGGAAGGGCAAAATTGATTGAAGTGTGACCATTCGAAATTTCGTCTTTTTCACAGACTTGTTGAGTCTGCTGAGATCCAATATTGGTCTCCAATCTCCCGTCTTTTTGGGGACCAAAAAGAACCTTGAGTAGATTCCGGGCTCTGAATGGTCTGTTGTAACTGGCTGAATGGCCCTTTTGTGTAGAAGCTTTAATACTTCTAACTTTGCGATTTCCCTTAGACCGGGTGGCACATCTGGAAGGGAATTTTTGTGATTGAAGGGACTTTCCTCAAAAGGAATTTTGTAACCCTCGGATATAATCAACTGTACCCATCTGTCTTGTGAGAGGGAAAGCCAGGCTTGTGGGTACAGCGATAATCTTCCCCCGACTGCCTCCAAGGATGGACAGTCGGGCAACACCTCAGGGATGCTGGAAGGGCTTGTCAGAGAGAGACTCTCTGCTTCCCTGGTTTTGTGGACCCCCTCTGCCTCTAGGGCGGCATCTGTTATTATTACCCCCTCTGCCTCTAGGGGTAAACTGACCACGTGTATCCGGCATGCCTCCTTGGGATTTGCGGAACCACATCTTTCCACCCTTCTGTCCTTTGGGGTAAGGTCTAGAAGGGGTGGAAAAACGGACCCCTACGGCAGAAAGAGTCTTGCCGTCCTGCTCACACCTGGTCAATGTATCCTTCACTTGAGGACCAAACAAAGTTGACCCATCAAAGGGAGAGTTTGTGAAGGACGCCTTGAAGGGATCAGCAAAATTACAGAGCCGCATCCAGGCTTGACGTCTCAGAGCCACTCCTGTGCCTGCGGCTCTACTCGCCCCATCTGCTGCATACGAAATCAGCCGCATGGAGGAGTTGGTTATGGAGTTAAGGATTCCTAGCTGAGAAGCAATCTTGTCTTGTGCCCCCTGAGCTGTAGGATCCTGTACTACTTCACCTAGTTCCTTAAGGATGTCCCTTTGGAGTCTGGTGAAGTGACACAAATAGTTCAGCGAACGCATGGCAAAAGTCGCTGAGGAAAACATCCGCTTAACATACCTGTCCATGGTCCTGGAATCCTTGTTAGGAGGATGGACTGGTACGGAAGGATCTGCAAGTTCCTTTTTAGTGGCGGCCGCCACCACCATGGAATCAACCGGGACACCTTTCGTAAGGAACTGCTGTTCGGAAGGGGCTGTAATAAATTTAGAAGGCCTCCTGGGAACTGGCTCTATGGAGTCAGGAGAAGCCCAAGCCTTTTGAGCGATTACCTGCATGAGGGGGTCAAAAGGCGGAGACACCCAGGAGGTGGAGCGTCGAGAACCAAACGCCTCTAGGTATACCGACTCATCATCGGAGGGATTTATGGTGGGCCAGTTTCCCCTCTGCTTCAGGAGTTCTAGGATGTCTGAAAAGGAGACATCCTCAGAGGGGGATCTTGGGGACCCCTCCGACTCATCTAAGTCGGTATCCGAAGTAATAGACTCAGGGGAGTCTAGGTGCTTCCTCTTACAAGTCCTCTTGCGTGGAGGATCTCCTGACAGATCAGGAGAATCCTCGGAAGAGGGGGTTCCTCCCAGTGGGGAAACCTGAGGCGGTGGATCTCTCGGTCCGGGTGCAAGAGAGTGGGAAGAGATATCAACAGGCACCGTAGAGGGAGGAGCTACTGCTGACTGAGCCCAGGGGCCAGCACACTCCTCATCACCTCGAAGGCTCCCCTCCCAGGGAGATCCGAGAGAACCCGTTCCGAAGAAACTGGGACTCCCGGGCCCACCGAAAGGGAAAGCTCTGAGGAAGATGTCGGAGCCAAGCTCACCAAGGCCAAAGCTCCAAGGGGAAGAGCGGGGTCGGACAAGGGTCCGATGCCACTCACCCCCTCAGAGCAGACCAGGGAAGCCCGGCCACCGAATCCCTCCAAGGAAGGTCTCAAGGAGGAGATAAGAGTAGATGCTGAAGGCGCAGAAGGGGGGTTATCTGGCCTTCAGCCATAGCAGTAACTATTCCTGTAGACTCCAGCTCCAAACTCTGGGGTAGAGTCGAAGGAGGAATTTGAAGAGGGTGTGGACTAATAGTCATCTATTGAGACGGACTATGAAGCATTTGGGCTAATGCCTGTGATTTTAGCAATCTGCTTACCAGTCTCTCTAAATCATGGTCTGACAACCTGGAAGACCTCGATGATCGGCTCCGATGGCTCCGCTCCGAAAGAAGAGGTGAGGCCGGAGCCGATAGTATCGGTTCCAAAGAGGGAGACCTGGACCTCTTCCTCGAAGGGACCATCGGAGCCGAAGACCCCATGGATCCAGACGGAGCCGATAACTTTTCGGCTCCGAGTGTAGGTCCAGATGTATCGGCTCCAGCCGGAGCTGATATGGGCAAGGAAACAATGGTGTCAGAGCCGGTCGGCGCCGACACCGAAGACTGAGCCACATGGTGGTCGGAGCCAGTCGGAGCCGACACCAAAGTGACAGTAACAGTATCGGCACCGATAGCCATCAGTGCCGAGGATTTAGCCAAGTTAGGATCGGCTCCAGCCGGAGCCAATCTCGACTCCGAAGGAGTCAGAGCCAAGGCCGGAGGCTTAGAAACTGAAGCCTGGACCTTGGTAGTCCTAGAAGGCTTGCCCAGAGCCGATTTTGCCGGGGAGCCCTCCGGTTTAAGGAGACCTCTTAAAATAAGTTTATTTCTCCTTTCCTGCAGGACTCTCTGGCTAAAAGAGTGACAAATTGCACAGGAGTCCTGCAGGTGGAGAGGTCCCAGGCAGTATAAACAAGAAGTGTGACCGTCTGTCAGAGACATCTTCTGACAGCACGAGTCACACTTCTTGAAGCCTGAGACCCTCTGTTCTTTAGACATAGTGCTTCAAAACAGTACACACACAGTCCCGAATCAGACAAGTAACTATGAGAAGTTATTGTAAACTCTCACACACACACACCCTAACGGGGGGGGATGGGAGGGAATAAAGGCCTGACTAAAAAGGTAAAGAAGGAAAAATAAAGTTAGTCAGAAAAGGCCTCAAAAGTGTCTAAGAAAGATAGAAATCTAAGAAAAAGAGAAAAATTTTCTGATTGGGGGCTAAAAATTAGTAATACTAAACACTTACCAGGAGCTGGCAAAAGGAGGACCTCATCAGCGAAGCGGCAAACGAGATCTGGGTACTTACCGCCTTGCATCATGGGATATGGGGCTGCCTCGAGCTAGTAAAAGTGACTCTCGAGCTTAGCAAGTGCCGAGTCGGAGCCGAGGATCGGCTCCAAACCCATCAAGCAAGAATGAAGGCAAGATTGACAACTTAACATTATCGAATTTCAGTATCTTGAGACTATAAAACCGAATCCACAAAACACCGACACAAAAAAAACGCGAAATTCACAACACCAAATACACCACACACACTATACCACACATACACCACAACACCCACATCATGACATAAACAAACAAAACTATACACATACACAACTCGTACACACATAAGCAGGGGGCAAGTATACCTCTTGAAAGCTAAAAAAAACCCTTCTCTATTAGCTAAATCATATATACTAGACTAATGACCACTAGGACCTTTATAAGCCTAACCATGCATTCCATCCCAATTGTGACTCTATGTATCATGCATGTTTATTTCCCATCCATTGTTCAACGTTATGCTTAAATAGATTTAGGGATGGGCTTTGCTTTAAATAGATGGGGAGCCTGTTCCACAGCATGGGGATACACTGAGACATATATCAGTCTTGTCAACATGTCTTATTTATGTTACAAGCATAATTTAAATCAATAGATTTGCCTGTTCATTTTGCAGATGTGCAAAAGGTTCATCAGAGCTAGATCAGAGGATGCCTTGCATGCCAGACATAGATTGCCTCTCAGTAACTTGAAGGAGACAAAGTATAGAAATAAGACTTTAAGGTAATTCATATAGGACAATACATTTATAACCTGGATTCGCTTGGTAAAAAAAAACTTTGTGGACATTCCAGCTGTTGCATATGTCTAGTTAGGTACATGACAAAGGGGACATTATAGTCAATGATGGGTCTGATAATGGCAGAATAAAGTGGCACTCTTTCTTCCTTGGTCCAGGTGCCACACTCTTCCTAACAAGTTGGATGCAGCAGAATGATTTTCTTACTACCTTGGCCACATGTTGGTCAAGGGCCAAATTACTGTCTGTGTATGTTGCCAGATTCCTGACTATTGGGTCAACTCTTAGGGGTTTCTTATCAATGGAGTAATTAGCCTTGGTGGCAGTTTTCCCAAAAGGCACTAAAATGCATTTCTTGGTACTGAGCTTTTGTCCATGAGTTTGACACCAGTCATCTGTCTGTGTTAGCTCTTATAAGATGTTTATGTCACAGGGGAATCTATGAGAGCTCCCAATTTGAAATCATTTGTGAACATGGTCAGCCAAAGGCACTTGACATTAGCCTTTACCTCTGAGAAGTAGATGCCAAATAGGAGTGGCCCAAGAACAGAGCCCTGAGGTACCCCTCTGATGACTGGTCTATCAATGGAGGTGGTATCAACAATTCTGACTTCCTGGGTCCTGTCTTTTAGATAGCTGGAAATCCAATGAGTTATGTAGGGGTTTATGCCCTGTTCGATGATTTTTGTCAACTATACTCAAGTCCACCAGCTATAGTAGGCATAACCTTCCCTTGGCAAAGTCAGACTTGACTGGGTCCACTGTCTGAAGGTTGCCTAAGCCTTTGTTGATCATTTCCATGATAATTTGTTCCATGGTTTTGCATATTATTCCTGTCATTTTTCCCTCACTACCTTCTACCGCTCCTTTCTTGCCTCAGTTTGGTAAGTAACAGTATATAATCAACACTAGTCTTTACTAAGTTAATCACCACATTTACACCATCACTCTAATGGTTACCGCTATGTTTCTGTTTCCTGTAAATAGTACAAAGCTTCTGTTTGCACTTGCTCACTGTCATCTTCCAACGTTTATCTTTCTCAGTCCCTCTGTCTCCTTTGACTCTGTGCCTTTACCATTACTTATTTCTTGCTTTGTCCTCTAAACACCTTATATTACCCTCTACAATTTCCAAGGCTAAACATCCTCACTCTTTTCTTGGGACTCCTTCAATTCCACTTTTCTGCTTATAATATATGTATCTCAACATGGTATGTGCACATAGTATCTATTTTTTGCGACTAGAAACTATTTTCTGCTGGTTGTAACTGTTTTTGCTACTATTTTGAATGCAAAAAGTCCACACAATGAAGAGAAGACACGAAGTGTAAATACTGAAACAAAATGAAGAAAAAACATTTCATACCAAAGGAAAGGACGGCAACCACAGATCAGCACCAACCATATTGAATGCAACCTTGGCTGAGGCTACAGCTGGTCATACTATGATTATTGCTGCAGCCCAGTTACCAAAATATAAATAAAATAAAAAATAAATCAATAAATAAAGTAAAATAAATGTATTCTACATCCGAGAAGTAATGCAGTATTGTCTCATTGTGTCTACCCTTTATGCGCATAACTGTCCTATGATTATAGGTTCATAGGTTCATACTAGGCTATCTGCCCTAGGGCATTTATAAGCCTAGCCAGAGTGTGTTTGGCTTTTGCCACCCATTTTAAATTAATTTTGCTATGCCCTTTTTCGAGGTTAGTATACTGTGCCTCTGTCTAACAGTGACACAGAAGTGATACCCGGGGTAAACCTACGATTTCCCATCCACTCATCAAGATTCCTCTTGAAGAGAGCCAATGAAGGACTCTGCCTAAACTGGACTGGGATTTTATTCCAGAGTGAAGGGAGCCTCTGGGTTATGAATCTGTCCCTCCAGCATGTCCTATTTATTTCAATGCTGAGGTTCAAGTCTCTCGAGCGTGTAGCTCGATGGGATTTGGATTTTCTGAGGTGCAGCATGTCCATTAATTCCGGGTTGGACATGGCTTTATACGTCAGGCACAGATCACCTCTGAACAGGCAGTATGCCACTGAGTAGAGCTGGAGTTTCTTTAACCGGGCAGCATATGGCATCTGTTTGAGCCCTTTGATCCCCTTGGTGAGGTACTTTTGGGGTCTTTCCAGTTGCTGTAGGTGTCTGGTAAGGTACATCCCAAAAGGGGCATTGTACTCAATTATGGGCCTGATGAGGGATGAGTAAAGAGGTACGATGACCTCCCCTGATCTAGATGTGAATCCCTTCATGATTAGGTGTGCTATATAAAATGTTTTTCTAACCACTTTGGCTACGTGGTTGTCAAATGAGAGATTGCTATCAACTTGGGTCCCCAGGTCCCTAATTACTTCTTCTGTACTTAATGGATTACCAGCTGTGTGGTAATTTGTGGATTGACAAAAAAAATATGTGTATGTAATCAGTATGTACTATCTATCCTATATTCTTTGTAATAATTTATTCTAAGGAATTGCCCTATGAATGGCAATACTCCGTGGACACAGATTAGATATACTGTTTATTTTATATTCAGTGTAACACTTTTTTCTATGAAATTTGAATATGTTATACATTGCACTGTTCTACAATCATGTTATATTTTTCTACCTTTCCTTGAATCTTGGAGCTTTTTTGTTGATTGTGATTGCACTGTATGCACTACCGATTAGTCCATGGATCAGTGCTATTTTTCTTCTTCTTAAATGTGTACCATGAAGCTTTTTTCCCTAGCAATTCAATTGAAAAGGGGCTACTTGACTCAATTGAACTATCCCAGTTAAGAAATGTAGATAAAGAAAATAAAGCACACATGCTCGTATGGGTTGCATATCCTGCAAATCAACCCAGCAGGGAACTATGGCATGATAAAAACAGTTGTTAGTCAGTGAACAGGCAATGAGGCAAACCATATCAGAAATTTTCTGAAGTACATTGTGCAGTCTTGCAGAGTAATCTGACTCTTCATTCTCTATACTAAGTACCAGGTAGAGCTCTAGCTATGAACCTGTCTTGTGTATCACACACACAGACACACACACACACACACACACACACACACACACACACACACACACACACACACACCTGTGGCAAGTTAAGTGTGCACGTTATTCAGTAGTGTTCCTTTTCATCCAGTGTAACCCCTCACTGACAAATTTACCTTTACACTGCAGGGTGCTCTGCCTGTTAATGCTTCACGGCATTAAATTAACTTGTCCCCTTCTTCCTAGGGCCAGACATATTACAGAACTGCCCTACATGCACTTTGCTTTGGTGTGCACTGTAATCTTACTGCTTTCCTCCTTCAAGTGCTATGTTTATGGCATTTTTTCTTATATTCTTTTACTACATCCTACTTGCCAGACATCAGCCCTCCCAAGCCCTATTTGAGCCATTCTTTCCTGCTCAGGTGAAAGCTGGCACAAGAAGCCATCTTTCAGAGAGGCCATTATGGTTTTCCCATTGGCTTCAATTCCCCAGACCCCTGAGTGGAGCAGACTAGATTGCTGTCCTTCCTAACAGATCAGCTCATGGGTCATTTTAGTCACAGTCATCAGTTTATCCTTCCTCCCCATAGAACCAATGCAAAATGTACTGCATCATTTTAGGGTGCACAGTCTGTTAAGCTATATGATCTGCTCTTCAGCAATACCCAATCTTTTAAGCCCCATCAGTTCACTGAAATAATCAGTGTGCATAGAAATGAATTGTTTACTAATGTGCTGCTCTTTGTGTCACATATTTCACTCTGCTGTGTCCTGACACCATATGTACAGCACATAGTTACAGGTGATCACTGCACTGGTGGTTGAGCATCTTTAGTTTGAATATTTAATACTGTAGTACATTTCAGAGTAATGTATCGTATTGTGCAAGGTGGTGGAGCACTTTACTGGAGTTTTTCCCATTTTCAACACTGTGTTGCTACTGTGGAGTAGGTGTGTGTGTGTGTGTGTGTGTGTGTGTGTGTGTGTGTGTGTGTGTGTGTGTGTGTGTGTGTGTGTGTGTGTGTGTGTGTGCGTGCGTGTATGTATATATATATATATATATATATATATATATATATATATATATACATATGGGTCTACCTGAGATGGTCAACAGACCATATGATCGACACTCATTTGGTCGACAGTTCATTTGGTCGACAAGCAGATTTGCTCCCCTCCCCAATGTTGTGCAACCCTGGAGTTGATATATATAGTTAGGGGGGGTGGGGGGCGAAGCCCCCCACATACAATGCTTGTCGACCAAATGAACTGTCGACCAAATGAGTGTCGATCATATGGCCTGTCGACCATGTGAAGTTGACCCATATATATATATATATATATATATATATATATATATATATATATATATATATATATGTATATATATATATATATATATATATATATATATATATATAAATATATATATAAAAACTTAAATATGGGGTTGTGTTTTTATGCATTTTTTGGTTCACCATTTTTAACACTGAATTTTGTTTAAACAGATCTGAAGAAGGGTATTCTGAAAGCACTTATCCATTTTACTGCTTTTAAGTGTCAGTGAAAGTCACTGTTTTTAAGTGTTTATTTGTTGAATAAATGCAGCAGTCTTGTGGATTTTAGCTTTTTATGTGCCCTTGAGTTTTTGGAGCTTTATCTATTCTACTTGTTTTGCTTTTGTTATTTTTCATACCCTCTCTGCAGTAATGGGGTATGTATATGCCCTCATTTTTCATACTCTGTGTGCCGGTATGTACTGGGTGATCATTAGATACGATGTATGTTAGATATCCCTTTCTGTGAAGGGTGATGATTGCTTCGCCTGGACATTCCACTAACTTTTGGTGATCAAAGGATCTTTCAAAATGTGCTGAACTGCTCTTTTACTGAATTCTCTTTGGTTATCCATAGGGGACCCAGGAAAGCATGCAAATACTACTTAGTAAATGTATGCTGTGTGGATGGTCTTGTCTACTGTAAGGTACACCATATTGTTAGAATGCAGGACAGCAACACAGAAGCTGGATCTAAGTGTAATGCATTTCATAATTACTGTTATATATGCAACTATGTCAGCTTTTCAAATCTCATAGCCAAGTATTTAAATATATACAGTATCATATTCAATAGCTAGTTTGCCTTGTAGCTGATATAAATAAGCATTCTGAAGAGCTATGCCTCTGGAGCTCTTCCTTTAGTTATAGACTTGTAAAAGTTTTTGTTTAAGAAGCTAGTGACTTTCAGCTTGTCTTTGACACGTCCTTCTTTCTTGGGGGTCACTAGGTGATATTCAGGCTTAACACCTAGATGGACATCTTTAGTCACAATGTCAACGATTGACAGTCATTCAAAAGAAGGGGGGAGTACCCACTATGACACTAGGGTGTTTAAATAAGGTGGGAAAGGTTCTTCTTTGGTCAAATGCTGCCCATTGTTTCAGGAATGACAGATTATTTTTCTACTATTTCCATCATCTGTTCATGAAGCAGTACTAGCAATGTTTTCAGCAGCAGCATTACTCCCAAAAAACATGCACACTTAATGTTGGAAGGTAAGCAGTTTCACATCATGATGTATGGGACTATGCTCTTTATACCCCATGCCATCATGTAGGGGAATGCACCCCATACATCCTCACACCATCATGTATGGGACTGTAACCCTTATACCCCCACAGCATCATGTAAGGGAATGTACCCACTACATCCTCACACCATCATGTATAGGACTGTGCCCTTTATACCCCATGCCATCATGAAGGGGAATGCATCCCATACACCTCCACACCATCATGTATAGGACTTTAACCCTTATACCCCATGCCATCATGTAGGGGAATGTATTCTCTACATACCAGTGCATCATGTATGGGACTGTACACATTATACCCTACACCATCATGTAGGGAAATACACTCCATAAACCCCTACACCATCATGTATGAGACTGTAACCCTTATACCCCATGCCATCAGGTAGGGGAATGTACTCAATACATCCCCATTCCATCATGTATGGGACTGTAACCCTTATACCCCATGCCATCATGTAGGGGAATGCACCCACTACATCCTCACACCATCACGTATAGGACTGCAACCCTTATACCCCATGCCATCATGTAGGGGAATGTACTCCATACATCCCCATTACATCATGTATGGGACTGTGCCCTTTATACCCCATGACATCATGTAGGGGAATACACTCCATACATCCTCATGCTATCATGTATGAGACTGTAACCCTTATACCCCACAGCATCATGTAAGGGAATGCACCCCCTACACACCCACACCATGTATTGCACTGTATCCCTTATATCCCACATCAGTATGCAGGGAAATGCACCATGTATAGCACCACACCATTAAACAAGGTAGTATGCTCACTACATACCTCCCATTATAGATTATCAGCTCAATCAAAGGACACTGCAGGTCAGACATAAAAGAAAAATCCACCTTCAGTAACCTTCCCTCCCACCAATGGTTGCACACTGTTGACAACAGAGCACTGTGAAGATGATGGTTCCAGTAACAAACTGTGGTGTTCCTTCATCACTCTTAGTCACATGACTTCTAATTGTTTCATTGATGTAATTTATAGCACTGTGCTTTGCATTATCTGAGAGGAATCATAAGGATTCTAATACTGTGTTTTTAATTTATTTTTAATTTGCTAACTCAGGAAGGGAATTCATCTAAGGATCCTTTTCATTAATTTATTTAAATAACCAGCCTTATAACAAAGTAATGATTTACAGCAAATAATCCTAAAGAAATACTAAGTATAATGTAATGCGTACACTAAAGTCTCACAGAATAGTAATTCAAAAAGGGAGAAAATCAGTAGAAACGCTTTTCCAAGGAAGCACAAATTCCAGAGGTAAAATGACACCAGTATGGTATAGTACCCAAAGGTATCACCTTCTAAGCCAGCGTTTGAAATCTATCTATTTATTTAAGTGTGTTAAATGGGGGACCCTTTTCAGTCATTTTCTAGGCCTAAAAGGCAGTAGTTGCAGCAAAACAATTAAATTATCCTCAAAGTATACAAGAATCAGAAATATATGCAGTAATACATATAAATGTAAACATGTTAAAAAAGTGGTGTGACATAAATGAATATCCATGACTAGAAAAAATGACTATGTTCAACATCAGCATAGGATGGTGTACAAGATAACTGAGTATTTCAACAGAACCATAATGAGCATATATACGTGGATGGGTGCAGCTAGACAACAGCTGGAAAACAGCACCCTATAGGAGTCCTGCTTAGCTGAATGACAGTGCTGGGGTTAGGTGGCTTGAGGCATTGTGATAGGAGGGCACGGTGCGTGGAAAGCATACAGCATACTTGGACTTACTGGAGTCACTTGCCATACAGCACAACACCTTACTCATGGGTCATTGTAATTATCCTTCCATCGACTGGGAAACATACACGACCATAAACAAGCTGGCTCAGAGGTTCTTGGACTTTGTCAATGCAAATACCATAAGAGGCTCAATGTCCTGGACATACTACTTGCTAACATGGGAAAGCTTTTCACCCCCCCTCCCCACATAATGTCTTCCCTGGCAAATCAGACCATAAATCAGTCTCATCCAATTTAATTATAAGACCAGATACACCATCAAGCTCAAAAAGACTTAAGAATTTTTCAAAAACAAATTACCTCCCACTAAGTGATGGTAGAAGAAGTTGCAAAGCCCCATTTAACACAGATAACATGGACTCCTGTGCAGAGGTTTGCCCTTTATAACCACTTACGCAGTTGTATAGAATCGGCTGTACCTGACCGGATTAAAATCAGGTCTTGCCAAAAAAACAAGCCACCTTGGTGGATGCCTAGTATAAACAGGTTATACAAGAAAAAGAAACTAATGCCCAAGAACAAGAGGGAACTGGTTCAGCAGAGGAAGAAATCTCTCTCTAAAAATTAGAGATCTTCTAGTCCTCCAAAGCTAAAATAGTATCCCTAGCTAAAGATAATCACAAGGCTTTCTTTAGCTGTGTCCAAAATCTAAAAGGGAATACCAGGCTATGCAATGAACTGGTTGTGGATGGCACCAACCATACTCACCTGGAGGTAACAGCCAACCTGCAAGGTGACAGATTTGGAGTCATCTCCCAAAGTATAGTTGCCATCATTCCTCAGCTTATCATCTCAAGAAAGCAGGTCATCTCAGCATTTTCCAAGGCCAAAAACACAGCATCAATGGGACCAGACAATATCTCAGGTTGCCTTCTAAACAACTTAGAACATGACCTAGCAGACCCACTTCTATCCCTGTTTAACCACAGCCTGTGACCTGGCTATGTTGTGGAGTGGAGAACAGCAACAGAATTTCTCTGCACAAAGGGGGGGGGGGGGCATCAACTGACTCTGGGAATTAAAGGCCTATAAGCTTGACTAGCCTAATCTGCAAGGTCATGGAATTATTCATTATGGACCTTATCAACAAGGACATAGGTAATCACCAATCTCTGGACCCAACCCAGTTTGTATTTGTTGAAGGTACATCATGCCTGTTAAACATAGCTGATTTTTTTGAGAAAGTCACCAATGCCCTAGATGAGGGAAGGACAGTGCATACCACCTTCTTGACCTAGCCAAGGCAACTGGCACAATCCCCTACTTAAGTATTATAGAGAAACTCTCCCAATTGAGAATTAACCCATACATTAGCAGATGGGTAGCCAAATGGCTTACTAACAGGACACATACTGTCAAAGTGGGTGGCTTCACCTCTAGCAAAAGACCAGTCACCAGTGGTGCACCACAGGGTTCTGTGCTGGGTCTTTTGCTGTTTGGAATTTATTTCTCAGACGTCCAGACAAACTTGGACAGCCTGTGGCTGCTCAAGTTCATTGATGATTGCAAACTGAGAGCAATCACTGAACCCCTCCCCCAACAATGTTAATATACTGCAGACAGGGTTAATGCATATAAATGACTGATGCAAAATGCCACAGATTTAACCTAAATGCAAAAATGCATTATTATTCCCTTTGGGAAAGCTGACATCCCTGCTAATTATATTATAGACAGTATCCTCCTAAGTGTATACTCAATGGTACGTGATCTGGGAACTCAGGTTGATAGCAATCTGAATTTGACCACCACGTATCCACAGTAGTAAGGAAATCCTTCTATGTGACACATCTTATAAGCAAAGGCATGACATCTAGATCTAAGGATGTTATAATTCCATTATACATGGCCCTCATCAGACCAGTAACTGAGTACAATGCTCCCTTTTTCATATACCTCACTAGACACCTGTAACAATTGGAAAAACCACAGAGGTTTCTCACTAAGAAATTACAGGGTACACAAAACAAGTCTTACATGGAAAGACTGACAGCTCTGTCAGTATATTATGTCTCCTACAGGTTGCTACAGGGTGAACTGTGCCTAGTTTACAGGCCAGACATTGACTTGGCCCTGATGAAAATGCTAAACATTTGTAAATCCAACTGCACAAGGGTCACTTGCTCCGTGGATCTTAACCTAGCCTCTGACATGAACAGGTCATGCTGGAGTGATAAATACATCTCCCAGAGACTGCCACTTATCTGGAACAAGCTTCCACATGAAACAGAGTCCCTCCCTGACCCTCTTCAAATGCAACCAAGATCAATGGATGGGTGACTGCAGATTCACTCCTGGGATGGTGCCCATGTCCCTCCTGGCAGAGGAAGGCTTTATTAACTACCATAGAGCCTTACCTCTGCGAACTTCACTTGCCTAATCAATGACAACTGGGGCAACTTGCGATAAATATGACAAGGGTTGTAAGGGCTGTAGGGCCGTTAGCCTAATAACCTTCTATGAATCTACGAACCTTTGAACCTACGAATTAGTGTAAATAATTATATATTAAAGCTACATGTCAGTCAGGGTTGTGAAACAGTTGCAAGCTGATTGTTCATAAAAGATTTTTTAAAATAGGTTATGAAACTCAGGAAAATGATTTACCTGTCTTAAGCCATTTGAATGAGCTCCAGGTGAATGGGGCAGATTTAGAGACTGTATTTTCACCAAGTCTGAGTTGTAATACTGGCCTAGAGAGGAGAACGGCATTATGGTTTCTAACAAAATGAAAGGGGATAGTATGATCCATTCAAAAGTTTGTATTTTAAGGTACTACATAGAAATGATGTTCTATACTTAATAGGTAGACAGTTACCTGTTTTATTGCTTGCAGTGTTGTTTGTTCTACTACCCAAGATGGATAAACTTCGGAATTCTGTTGGAGTGAGGCAGTGTTATGTGCAGTTAGCAGGAAAAATAGGGAGACCATATTCAAGGTTTTGGAATAAAAAACATTTATAGCTATAGATTTTCTAGATTCAGTGGTTAGAAGGGAGATAATTTATATGTAGCTTTAAATTGCTGGAGGACTGTTTGTGATTGAAGTTCTGTATGTGGATGAAAGGTTAAGACCTGGTCAGTTAGAATCCTTAAGAATCACTGTTCTGTAATAACTGGAAGGGATAATCAGTAGTGCTTCTCTTAAGGATACACGCTACATTGTTTTGTGTTACTTTACCTTATTCCATCAGCATCATAAATTCATTATGTGTCTAATAGTCCTAGAAAGTATATAGGAAGTCAAATTCTGTCTAACGTCCCTCTAAACCTATATTCATTTACTGAGAGATCCCCTTACATAGTAATGTGAGAGCTGATTCACATTTAGTAAATGATGAAGTGCTTGCACTTTTAGCAAGTAATGAAGTGATTTCAAATTTAGTAAGCGATGCAGCTCTGTTGAATTTTAAAACAAAATACTGCAGTGCCGCTGGCAGATTGCGGCAGATTGTAATAAATGAGACTGAATAAGTTCAAATGACATCTGCTTAATTAACATAGTTGCTTATTCTTTGGTTAACCCTACATTTCACATGTGAAGATTTTATTATGTTTACAAATAATGTGACTATTATGTGCACTTGACGTAAAAAGTAAAATTAAATATGCTTAATGAACTTGCGTATACTGTGGTGAACACCTGCACCTCGTAAATGCATCTTTCTGTGGCATTCTACTGAGTTCTTGATGTGTGTCAACTTGTAGTATTATGTCTGTGTAGACATACCTCCAGGAAGAAGGTTTATGAGTTTTACAGTATTTATTATTATATTCTACTGCTGTAGTAATAAAAATTTAATCATAGTCACTGTGGCTTACTGCTGAGCATCAGAACAGTGAATGCTACTTTATTAACTTAGAGTAAAATGCAGACAATGTTTCTGGAAGGAATGGAACTTACTCAGTTTTGTCTATTACTGTAGCTACCAGATTAACATTAATTAAATGCGGGCCAAAAGTGAGACTTGACAAACCAGATGGTTTATGCAGTGGATTCACACTTTAAGCTGAGACACTAAGTTTATGAAGTGATGGCTAAATATACCATGGTCAAAGTAAGAAGACTTATAGAACTTACTCAGGTTACAGAAATATGAACTACAATACAGATCTGGTTCTGCAGATGTAATGACTAAGACATTTGGTTAGTTGGACATTACCTTCCGTTTCTCTTTCTTCTCTTCCTTCTTGGTAAACAGGGTGTGAACCCACCATATTTTGGTGAACATGCTGCCGTATGCCAAACCAAATCCCAAACCCAGGAGCCAGACGCGAGCCTAAAGGAAAAAGTAAATAGATGATTCTGTAAATAAATAATTAAAATAGTTGTGCTTTATCTTTTGGTACAAGCTGGAATGTAGAATATGCTGGGATTACAAATGTTCTTCATATACTGCTCCACCACCGAAACATGTTTTAATACCTACCACAAAGGACAGTTCATAAATCAATAAATACACTACAGATTCTCAAGTGGTAATAAAAAGACACCATAAAACCATATTACAGATTCAAAACCCCCTACTATCTGCACTAACAGTATAGAATTTTTTGACAATGAACATAGCCTACCATTTGCATTTTGGCCTAAACCTAGTGTGAAATTATTCTCATCCAACAGACACTGTTAATTTAAATGATGAAGCTGTACTCCATCTTCATATTTAGCTGACCTCCCCCAAGGTCACTGGCCTTGAAATCTCCCATAAGGATAAACTGGAAGAATGCAGGAAACAAATACATCTAGGAAGACCAAGTCAATAAAAAGCCAAAACAGAGAGAAGACACCTTTTCAGAAAGCATTTATGTACCTTTCTTTGTATTCAGAATTCCTCCTATGGAGTACTCCTACTTGGATTAATAAGTGTTCACAGAACTAACAAACTTGAGTTTAAACTCTTCACTGTCATTAACCTCATATATCAAGTTACCAGAGGCCAAGAGGCTATAAGATCTGGCGTCGTAGGCTCTAATCACTTAAAATTTAAGGGTAAGAACAGAAAAAGGTTTCTTAAAACTCTGAAAATGTAGGGTAGCAAAGAGATGTGGGTGTACTGTGAAAAGTCAGCCAGTCCAAATGTTCCATAATGTTGGTTATGTACTATATGGCAATAACCAAAAACCCATGGGACATGAGGTGACAGATCACTATAGAAAGGAGATTAGTCATCAATTCCACACTTTCCAAGGTTGGTCTATCCAAATTCCCTGCACTTAATTAGCTGATGATAGAAAGCATTACCAAACACTTTTCACATAGTGGAGCACTGCAAAAAATGTAACAGCCTGGAATGTCTTTCCTACTTCTCTGCAGGAAGAACCTTTGCTGTCTCTCTTTTCAGATGTTTTATGGAAGAATCCTTATATCTATCTGCAGATTTCTACAATAGTTAGCTAAAAAGACAAAGCTAGAAATTCTAAAACTCTCCTCTAAAAAATGCATGCCAAATGTTCCTTTTCAACCTGGTTTGACCGAGCAAATTGCAGACGGCTAAGGAGTTGTGTGAAGAATGGATTGCATATCATCATGATGAATGTCGGCAGGTATGAACTTTATCAAAAATTTTATATATATATATATATATATATATATATATATATATATATACATGTGTGTGTGTGTGCGTGTGTTTAAAGTCACTTTAAAATCCTGTGGCCATGTAGAGGTCAAAGTTTATTGTGTTCGCTATTCAAGGTGCTTCCTTCTATTCAACCCTTACTTAATATAATCAGTACTGATTCACTACAGCTGTAGTAATGTTTATTATACAGAGTACATCCTAAATCTAGTGTACAGTGTGTGCGAGTTTTGCTGAAATCCCAAACTTTTCCCTCAGCAGCTCAAACGTAACATTGCTTTCTGGCCATACCACCTACCATACTCATTTGAATGCCTTGAAATTCTGAAATTGTAATGCAGAAGGTAACCTACTCATATATGTTAAATGAAGGTTCCTAAATAGACTAAACAAGTCTAGGAGCCACTGGAACATATTTCATAAGAACCTTCTCAAGGTTAGTCAAATCCTTCTGCATGTGCCTGGAATATGGGCAGTGTGGGGAGGGAAGAACATTAGTGCAGCATTACTTCTATCAAACTGCTCAAATGTTTGAGCCAAAATGTATGGGAAGGCTTCCTACATGGAACATATTTATTACGACTGCCAGCTCGGTAGTCTTTGTGAATAGTCTAAAAAAATCCTCAAACTGACCAGGAACATGTCAAATAAAGAGATGAGAGGAATACCCTGAAAGGATGAGCCCTACAGATAGCAAAATAAAATTCCTGGCACACTTTTTCAAGGCTTGAAATAATAGAATGTTTGGGTGAATTATTTCCAAAATCTAACTAAAGAATAGTGACTGGTGACCACTTGATGAAGGAATCCCACAATTCCATGTAACTGTCACAGATATTAGCTTTATTCTACATTAGCCTTTCCAAATAATTACTCAGATGCTTACATTTTTCATTCCCTGGTGGGATACAAATATAGAGAGTTAGCCTCTCAGTTATCATATCCTCAGAGAAGGCCATCTAAAATAGTAAAACAAGTAGACCTCTTCTCTGGAACAGGCCTCCCATCCACATGAAGCAGTGTTCTTCCCTGCAGTTATCCAATAGCAACTTGGACTGGTGGATGGGGAATCTTAAATTTACCCCGGTAAAGCATCTAGGTCTCTATTAGTAGCAGCAAGCTGGTAAATGCTTGACTACTCATGCCCAAGTTAAACATACCCCCTATAAAAAACCTGTATTATCAAAACATTGTTCAATACCTTTGGAAGCATGGCTCAGCTTAAAATGTCCTCCTGAGGTCATTACCTAGTAATCGCTTATGAACTTCTGAGTATGGCTTTTCTGAAGAGGTAGCTACTTGCTTCCCAAATTACTTAGCTACTAGATTATTCATCATTTATGGCCATAACATTTAGTCCATCACAGGGGCCATCTCTACTGGTGTCCCATATGGTTCAGTACTTGGACTGCTACTCTTCTACAAAAACTGTTTGCTGCTGTCTATAACTCAGCTTACCAAATCACTACATTGTTACAAAGAAATTTCTAACACAATTGAAATTGGTTAACCAGCCATATTAGTAAATGTGCAGCTGTGTTATCTGGAACATCAAAAAGAGTAGCTTATTCTCCATTATACCCTAATACAGATCCATTTAATGTCCCTCTTCCTTCAACTGCACAACAAAGGGATCTAGGACTGTTGTTAGATAATACACTCACCTTCCAAGAGTATAACTATTATGCATCCTGTAAAGTCTTACAACAACTAAAAGTTGCCTACAAACTCTCAAACCTACTTTGTCCTGATACTCATCACTCCATTACTATGAGCACCTTAATCACAGTGCTTGAATATTTCCTTTCCAGTTATAGTATCTTTCACAGCTCAGCATTGCTATTCTACAACCCAAATAAGTAGTTGATTCTGAAAAAAATGATTTGCTAAACTTTTAAAAAGAGTAAAATCCCGTGATTGGAGGAATTCCCTGGTCAGCCTCAGTAAGAAGCTGAGATCCCTCATAAAATCCTCCAAAGTTAGTTACGAAAACAAAATCACCACTGTTTCTTTTTTTTTCAAAACAGGTTTATTGTTTTAACATATAAGAGAAATATCATAACAATTTTATACAAGTAATTAAAAATAGGTATTATTATAATATACAACAAAACAACTAAAGTATTTACAAAGACATCCACTACAATCAGATCAATTAATTAAACTAAAATACCGCGCTATTGAAATTAGAATTTTTTTAACAAATTTTGTAAATTATCCCATACAATATAATAAGATGTTTTTCTAGTTGTTCTTGTCCTAATTGTGTTTATTTCCATATGGCACACTATATTCATAACATTTTTAAATTCATTGAACGAAGGAGGTGTATCTGAAATCCAATTTCTGGTTATTATTTTCCTAGCCACTGCTAGAATAGACCATAACAAGGGAAGCTTAACCTTTTTAACACTTTGAGGTACAGGTGTGTTGAATAATATAAGAGATTTAGAAATAATGAAATTATCTGTAAAAAGAGCCTGCAAAAATTCATTAATTGACTTCCAGTATTCTTTCAATTTTATACAGTCATAAAACATATGAGCCCAGTCAGCATTAATTTCTACATTACATCTCTTACATAAATTATCTTTATTATTTATTTTATTCATCATCAAAGGTGTATAAAAAGATCTATGTAAAAATTTCCATGTATAAAGTCTCCAGACAATGGAAGACGTAGTTCTAAAAGCAGATTCCAATATATTTTGTTTATCTTGTTGATTTGGTGGGTCCCCATTAATAGAAGTGAAACAATTCCAGTATGAATCTACACTGTAAAAAGTTTCTTGTCTGATAATTTTATGTATGTATGAAAGTTTACCTTTATCAGAAACTTTATGTTGTAAATTTAATATCAAGTAATCAATCAGTGTTGGAATAGATTCTTTAACTGTTATAGACATTAGATCTATTTTATTAATGAGATGTTGTCTAAAGGTCCGAACCTCTAACCAGCAAGTTTCTCTTAGATCAAATTCTTGTTTTAAAAAATCTAGATTTTTAACTTTATTATCAGATATCAACTGATACCAGTACTTTAGATCATTATCTATAGCTAAATGAGTTCCTTCAGAAGTAGATGACAAAAGCATACCCTGAGTATACATTATAGGGAATATAATAAAATTCCATTCCCTATACTTAGGGTGCATGAATATAAAGTTACGATAGCTAATAATAATGTTTAATGGGTAACAAACAATATGTTTAGGTGTAATAGGTGAAGTACAAAATTCCTTTAGTAATCATAACATGGAGTTATTTACAATCATATTTTTATGTGTTAAGGAGATTTTCATGAAGTGCATACTAATTAGCTCCCAATAATCTTTCCATTTTGCAACATATGACTGATCTATTAATAAAGTAATAACTTTTACAATAGAAGAGATAGTATATAAATTAAAGTCTGGAAAAGAAATACTCCCTTGAGACCAGCTATTAGTATGTTTCTTTAATGCAATCCTAGGTCTATTAGGTGCCCATAGGAAATTTAACATTAGTGTATTCAGTTTCTTGATAATTATTTTTGTAGGTGGAAGTATTATTGATTGTATTAAGTATAAAATCTTGGGGAATATTATCATTTTAATAATTGTAAGTCTCTCCTCCATAGTAAAAAACATATTATTCCAGGTATTAAAAAGGTTTTGTATATTAAGAAAACAGGTATTATAATTATTATATATAATAGATTTAATATCTTTAAATAGTATTATACCTAAATAAGTTATCTGACCTGAATTGGGTACATATTTAGTAAAATCACTAATGAGAATATTTTTTCTTGTATATATAGGTAGTATTTTAGTTTTTTCTTCATTGAATATTAAACCAGAAATACTTTTAAAATTCATCATTTTATCAAATAGAGACTGCATAGAAGAATTAGATCCTGCTGAAGTAATCAGAACATCATCTGCAAAAAGTTGAATTTTGGATGTTATTTTTATTTTTTTTTTTTTTCTCAAAAAATTTTTTTATTAATTATATGAATAGCAAGACAATTCAAAGATTATACATAACAAGAAGGCATAAATGAACATATAACAATTCATCTAGTGATAACAACCTTCATGAGATTTTGATAAGTTATTTAGATAAGTTATTTAGAAATAAAACATACACCATATGTACACTATATACAAGTTAGGCAACCTGAGAGAGAAAAAAAAAAAAAAAAAAAAAATATATTTAACATTAACTATTTAATATGTTTAGAACCTTTTCTAACACAACCTTTCTAATAGCTTTTTTTTTTGGACTTCCACCTAAGTATCTTTGAGCATCAATAAATTTAAAAGCCATTTTCTGGAAAGTAACCCATTTTAATTTAGAACGATCAATCCAATTTTGTATTATATAAAGTTTTAGTAATGAGCAAATAAAAATGATAACATGAATATCAACTTTTGAAAGATGAATCAATGGAATATGTAGAATAGCAAATTCCCACGTCAACGTGGATTTTTGATATCCCATTTTCTGCAGTCTGACTTTCAAAGATGTCCACAATCTGTGAGAAAAATGACAATACCATAGAATATGAAGGAGGTCTGCTTGGGGATGAGAACAGCATGAACACGAAGGGGACTTATTTGGGTTAAATTTGTTTAATTTGATTGGGGTAAAGTAGGCATCATTATTAATCATTAATTGTGTGTATGCTAATTTTTAAAAGGGATAAATTCCTTAGTGTGTCTAATAGCCAGGACTTTCTGAGATTCTGACAATTGGGAATTATAATTCAACCAAACATTAGATAAAAGACAGTTGTGGTCCATCATTAAAGAATTAATTAATTTATATGAGTTTGAGAGCATTTTATCAGATGATGAAAGTATTTTGATAATCGTGTTAAGGTTTTTCAATTGTGAGTCTATGGGGACCAGAGATACAAATTTGTTTTTAATTATTGCTCTTAGTTGTGTAAGAATTGGTGAGTAATTCCAGTTTACTTTCAATAACTTACGCCAGTCAGATAAAGGCAAGTAAAGATATTTCAAAACATCTCCTACTTTTAGATTTTTAATTAAAGGATAGTTTGTTAAGTTCAAAAGTTTATTGTCCAATAATATATTTGGGTTTAGATGAATTGGCTGAACATGGTGCGAGATCTTTTCTAGTTTACACATTTTGAGTAAGGTTTGGAAATCTCTAATCTTTTGTTTAAATACTGTAGATATATTTTTAATAAATAAACTATCCAGAGAGATAAAGGGAATAGCTTCAGGATTTAAATTATTAGAAATGACATAATTATACCATAATTTTATCCATAAAGAGTGATTTGGATAAGAAGTGTTATTGAATTTAGAGATAGTAAGAAGTTTATTGGATGAGACAATCAAATAATAGAGATAAAGATTAGGTAAACCCAAACCTCCCTTGTCCTTCGAAAATGGATGTTATATTTTCATCTATTTCAATACCCTCTATGTCAGTACTGTTTCTGATCAAATTAGCCCAAGGCTCCATTACTAAAGTGAATAATAGTGGAAAAAGTGGACATCCTTGTTTTGTACCTTTAAAAATGGGTATTTCTTGTGAAACATATGTTTCTACCTTAATATAAGCCAAAGTTCCTTTGTATAAATGCTCAATTAGATTTACAAATGTATCTGAGAAGTTTGTGCACTTCAGTAAGGTAAACAGATAGTCCCAACTTACTGAATCAAATGCTGAACTTATATCAAGACTAATGAGTGTTAAATCTTTCTTTTTCCTATTTGCAAAATCAATTAATGTTAAAGTTCTTCTTATATTATCAAAAGTATTTCTATTTACAATTAAGCCTGTCTGATCTATATCTATAATGCCGGGGATGATTGTCTTCAATCTATCAGCAAAAATACTCATAAACATTTTATAATCAACATTAAGTAATGAGATGGGCCGATATGAAGTACATCTAGTTGGATCTTTATTAGGTTTTAAAATTGGCGAAATAAATGTATAT